>NC_090838.1:58950000-59250000 GCF_028021215.1 Eschrichtius robustus | reverse complement strand
CCTTTTGCGTCTTTACATCGGCCACAGGATTCACCCTCTGTGGGTTTCATTGTCATCAGCTGCAAAATAACATTGGTAATAATGAGGTTTCTCTACAGACCAAGTGGTCAAAAAGAGATGATATCTTGAGATTCCTGACCATCTCCTGTTTAATAATTCAAAAGAGAAAAAGTCACAATTTAGAATAAGGTACACCAGATTATGTCAATTTATTTCATCCTATTCCACTCTATCCTACTGATCTAGGCTTTGAACAACATGTTCTCCGACAAATACATCTGGGTCAAGTATAACCCACTGCAGTCTCTGATCACAGATGTGAATTGGTTCCTGTTTGGATCACCCGTCAGGCAGCTCTGCGAACATATCCCCTTGTACAAAGGGGAAGTGGCTGAAAAGACACGTGAGTACCAATAAATCATTCCTTCACCAGATATTTTCTGACAGCTCCAATATGTCAGCCACTCTGCCAGGTGCTGTGTGAAATACAAATAAACATGAAACATGACTCAGTTTGGTTTACTTTGGGAATTAAATATCTACCATGGGTGGAAATAGTGCTAAATGTTAGGGAGACACAGAAATGAAAAAACTCTGCCTCCAAGGAACACATAGTCTGATGGAGAAGTTAGTGACTTAAGACAGAGGATGGAATAAAAAAGATTCCTGGGGACAAAGGAAAAACTATTGGATTCTCTAAAGTACAGCATGGTAACTCTGGTTAATAATATGGTACTGCATACTTGAAAGTTGCTGAGAGTAGATATTAAGCATTCTTACCACACAGACACACACAGACACACACACACACACAAAAGAGTTACATATGTTAACTACACAAGGTGATGGATGTGCTATCTTGAGCTTTTACAATGTATATGTATAGCAAATTATCACGTTGTACACTTTAAATATATACAGATATACTTGTCAATTATTTCTCAAAAAAGTTTAAAAATAGTCTCAGGATCTAAGATAAAATTGGTCCAAGAAAGAGCAGGCAAAGTGGACTGACAGGGAATAAAAACTCTGATTCATGCAGGTAACATAAGTCACTGCAGTCATTACTGGTATTTTTACACAAAATTGCTAAATATGGCGGAGTGACAGAGTGAAAGAAAAGCTGCATCACAGATGGCAGAGGTAACAAGAGAAATTCCCCAGAGTAGTGGAGGGTAAAGAAGAAAAGAATTAGCATTCTTGCAAAGAATAGCATTACCTTTCTATTGCCCAGAAAAAATTAAGATATTTTTACTTTTCATAAGGTCATTAGTACTTATAAGTAAAGGCATGCAGGCATGCCATTAATGCAGAATGTCATAGCATTAATCGAGTTGAGCCAGAGAGCACTTCCGGGAATTGTCAGTATATTAAGCTAATATATTATTATTCTTTGCAATACAAGTATAGCTAAAATCTTGGGTAACATGAAATTACATGTACACCCCCTAGTCAAGACATTTACAAAAGGACATTGGTTTGCTGAATTCTAGTAATTTCTTAATTCTCTTTCTTTAAAAATTTTTCCCCTTTTCAGATGATACTGGTGCTGGAGACTGTGCAAAGGCTGGGCTCCTGGGCATCTTGGGAATTTCTATCTGTTCAGACCTTCACATTTAAGGCATCAGGCCACTGGTTTCAACTTTTCAGAGAAATACACGTTTCCACTCAACGGCCAAATTAAATTCTTTGTCAACGTCCCAACTAATTTTGAGATTCAGTAGTAAAACATAAATACTATATTTATAGATATCTGGGTGTTTTTTTTCTTGTAAGCAGCAAAGGGAAGCCAAACAATGTTTATGTCAATATATAGAAGGAAAGAAATTGCCAGGATTTCAAGTAAAGTGCATAGTGTGAAGATTCCCAGGTAATATAGGTGAGTCACATACAGGCTGGTCAGCTGTGTACAAGTCTTCAGTTTTGCATTTGACACTTAGACTAGTTGCACATCTGTCCAACCAACACACTGGGCAGCCTAGGTAGAGCAGGGGCTCAGGTGGCATTGACCTTCACCTAGTGAGGGGGATGGATTTATACCCTTATCAGACAACTTGACTGCTCGGGTGAAGAAAACTCTGCCCTCTGACAAAGCACCCAGCTTTGAGAGCCATTCACATACCTTTTAGCTCATCAAAGCTGTAGACTCAAACTTAATAAACACTATCATGATATATTTCATCCCAGAGTGAGGAGAGAGAGAGAGAGAGGAACACACGTCACCCAGAGAAAGATGCACGTTACTGAAAATCTTTACAGGAGTGAGGCCCTAACTGGGAATGTCAAGTCAATATATAGAAGGAAAACAATTTTTAATATTTCAAATAAATTGCATAATGTGGGCAAATTCCCAGATCGTATGGTTGGTTATCATATGGAGTAGTCAGCGAGTGCAAGTTCAGAGCAAAGAGGAACTACTTTAACAAGAATTTCTGTCTTCATCAACTGCTCCTATTCCTAACACTATACATCTACTCCTTAATAACCATTAGTACTGGGCTAGGTATGCTGGCAAAACTACAATAGTAAAGAAAGTTAAAATAACTGAGCTAAATTCTGGCAGGGGTGGCTGCAACTTATTGTCTCATCTCACCATAGAAGGATAGGGATATTCTGGTCTTGGTTGGGTAGTTAGAACTAGATGCTTGAAGGTGGCCAGACTATCTTTTTCCAGTCTAAACTCTCTTTCTCTCTACATGTCTGCCTCAGGATCTGACACTGGCTTTCTCCATGGTGGTAAAACCAACATCACTCTGAACCCCAAGGTCCCCATCTTCCTTGTGTCATCATCAGAAAGGAAAGGAACTCTCAGTTCTAATTTCAAATTAGCTTTAATTAAAAAATCTCTGGAAAGGAGCCTCATTGAATCATGTGGGTACACGTTCTTACTCCTCTGGCTGGGGCTGGTGGGAGTGGGGTAGGGGAAGGGTTGTGATTGGCAACTTCCTTTGGAATTTTCTGCTTAGAACTGTGTTATCCTTATTCGTTTTTATAATGTTATTACCATTTTAAAAGCAGAACTCAAAGCAGCACTTTTTCTGCTTTTTCCTAACTCTGCTTTCCTTAAATCAATTGACCCTGCTCAGTTCTGGTGTCATGCTGAATACCTATTAGGAGAAGCAGGTGGAATAGGCCAGGCACATGCCTAAGAGGAGTGAGTCCAAATGTAAGCTAAAAGGAAGCTGGGGCTCCATTAAACCTTCTCCAGAAAGGAGCCCTTTCTTAAGGGTTGGGGAGGGAAGATATTAATTCATTTCATTTTTGTTTGCCTCAAGGTATTTTCTAATTTCTCTTTTGACTTCTCTTTGACCCAATGGTTAAGAGTGTGTGGTTTAATTTCCATGTACTTGTGAGTTTTTGTATTGTCCTTTTGTTATTGCTTTCTAGTTTTATTCCATTTGGTTGGAAAAGATTGGAAAAGATACCTGGAATGATTTCAATCTTCTTAAATTTGTTAAGACTTGTTTTGTGGACTAACATATGAGCTATCCTGGAGAATAGAATAGAATAGAATCTTGTTCCCTGTGCGCTTGAGGAGAATGTGTACTCTGCAGCTGGTGGATGGAATGTTCTGTATATGTCTGTTAGGTTCATTTGGTCTATAGTGTAGTTCAAGCCTGCTGTTTCCTTATTGATATTCTGTCTGAATGATCTACCCATTATTATAAGTGGGGTATTGCAGCCCCCTAGTATTATTATATCGCTGTCTACTTCTCCCTTTAGATCAATCCATATTTGCTTTTTATGTTTAGGTGCTCTGACATTGAGTGCACATATATTTATAATTGTTATATTTTCTTGGTAAATTGAGCTTTTTGTCATTATATCACAACCTTTTTTGTCTCTTGTGACAGTTTTTGACTTAAAGTCTATTTTATCTGACATAAGTATAGCTACTCCTGCTCTCTTTTGGTTCTCATTTACATTGAATATCTTTTTCCATACCTTCACTTTCAGCCTATGTGTGTCCTTAAATCTAAAGTGAGTCTCTTTTAGACAGCATAGTTGGATCTTGTTCTTTATTCATTTATCCACTCTATATTTTTTAATTTGGATATCAAATTTTCTAACCACAACAAAGCATCAAGGATGCTAGAGGAGCTTATCTCTCTAATAAAGCTGGCCCAAGAGAGCAGGCATGATCCAGAATATGAGTGTGCCAAAGGTGTTTTTGCAGAAATCTTGGTGAGCCTTGTAGATGGGGTTCTTATTTCCTATGAAGTTTTGTTCCTCACAGTAAATGACACACAAATGGGATATTACTCAGCCTTAGAGAAAGAATAAATCTTGCTATTTGCAACAACATGGATGGACCTAGAGAGTATTATCTTAAGTGAAATAGTTCATACAGAGAAAGGCAAATATATATAATTTCACTTATATGTGGAATCAAAAAACAGAACAAATGAACAAACATAACAAAACAGAACAGACTCATAGATACAGAGAACAAAAAGGTAGTTGCCAGAGGGGAGGGGGGTAAGGGGGATGAGTGAAATAATTTTGGAAGATTAAGAGGTACAAACCTCAGTTACAAAATAAGAGTATAGTATGGGGAATATAGTCAATTATAATGTAATACCTTTGTATGGTGACAGATGGTAGCTAGACTTATCACAGTGATCATTTTGTAATGTATAGAAATATCAAACCACTATTTTGTGCACCTGGAACTAACAGTGTTGTAGGTCAATTATATTTCAATTAAAAAATATGTAGACACTGGGAGGAAATACATCAAAATGCAAATGGTAGCCTTGTAGAATGAATTTAGGAATGTTCCATCCTCTTCAAATTTTTGTAATAGTTTGAAAAGGCTAGGTATTAGTTCTTCTTTTTATGTTTTGTAGAATTCCCCTGTGAAGCTGTCCATCCCTGGACTTTTGTTTCCTGGGAGTTTTTTAAATTACAAATTCAATTTCACTACTGGTGATTTGTCTGTTCAGATTGGCTATTTCTTCCTGATTGGAAGGTGGTATGTTTCTAGAAATTTGTCCATTTCTTCTAGGTTGTCCAATTTGTTGGTATATAATTGTTTATAGTATTCTCTTATGATTTTTTGATATTGCTTGTTGTTTCTCCTTTTTCATTTTTTATTTTGTTTATCTGGGTCCTCTCTCTTTTTTCGTTGATGAGCCTGGCTAAAGGTTTATCATTTTTTTTAAATCTTATTTTAAAAACCAGCTCTTGTTTTCATTGATGTTTTCTATTGTTTTTTTGGTCTCTTTTTTATTTCCTCTGTGATTGCTATTGTTTCCTTCCTTCTGCTGACTTTGGGCTTTGTTTGTTCTTCTTCTTCTAATTCCTTTAGATGGTAGGTTAGTTTGTTTATTCATTGAGCATCTTTATGATCATTACCTCATACTCTTTATCAGGTAGAATTGCTTATCTCCACTTTGCTTAGTTCTTTGGCTGGGGTTTTATCTCATTTCTTCATTTGGAACATATTCCTTTGTCACCTCATCTTGCCTGATTCTCTGTTTTTACTTCCATGTATTAGGTCGGTTGGTTATGTTTCCCTATATTGGTGAAGTGATATGTAGGAGACATCCTATGGGGCCCGCAGTGCATTCCCTTCTGGTGACCAGAGCTATATGCTCTAGAGGTGTCCTCTCTATGGGCTGTGTGGGCCCCTCTCTTGTGGTGGGGTTGACTACCGTGGACACACTTGTAGGTGGGTCCTGCCCTCATACTGGTTGGATGCCAGGCCCTGCCTAGTGCAGAGGCTGACAGCTATTGGTGGATGAAGTTGGGCCCTAGCATGACTGGCAGTGGTTGCCTGGGGGCTCCAGGGCTATTGCTGGCCTGCTAGTGGGGGTGCCTTTGGCTTGTGCTAGACCTCTGGTTGATGGGGCTCTGTCTCCACATGGCTGGTTCCATGGACTGTGGAGTCTTGGACTGCTAGTGAGTGAGGCCTGATCCCAGCATTAACAGGCTAGAAGGAGGACTTGAAACTGGTGTTTGCCAGCTCCAGTGCCCCTGTGGGAGAACAAGCTCCCAGAAATGGCTATTGGCAGCACCTATGTCCACAGGGTGAGTCTCAGTTGCCTCCTGCCTCTCCAAGAATTTCTCCAAGGTCAGCAAGTGCATCTGACCTAGGCTTCTTTCAAATTACTGGGTTTTGGAGTGTGTGATATTTTGTGTGCACCCTTTAAGAAAGGAGTCTCTGTTTCCTACAGCCCTCAGGCTTTCCCAAATGCAAGCCCCATTGGCCTTCAAAGCTGGGTATTCTGGAGTCTCATCTTCCCAGTGCAGGACCTCTGGGCTGGGGAGCCCGATGTGGGGTTTGGACCACTTGTTCTGCAATTGTGCTTATCCTCTTGTTTGTGGGTCACCTACCTGGGGTGTGGGTCTTGACTCTACCTCATCTGTCCTTCCTACCCATCTTGTTGTAGTCCCTTCTTTACATCTTTTGTAGAAGATCTTTTCTACTAGTGTTCAGGTCATTCTCATCAATAGTTGCTCTGTAAATAGCTTTAATTTGGGGGATGCCTGTGGGAGGAGGTGAGCCCAGGGTCTTCCTACTCCACCATCTTGGCCACTCCTCCTCCTCATCTATTGTTGATCAGAATTTCCTAATTTTCTATAGCAAAAAAATCCACTGACTACCTAATTTCCATTCCCTATCCACCTGTTTCCTTCCAGCAGAACCTCAGTTTGTTTAAGTAGCTGTTAAAAATACCCTTATTTTTAGGGATATATTCCTTACTTTAGTTCCAAGTCTTCAGTAATGCTTGGTCTAAATCAGTGGTTTTTCATTTGGAGTATGGTCTTTTCTTTTCTCCTCTGGAGACATTTCACAGTGTTTGGAGACATTGTCACAGTTGGAGGGGGTGCTACTGGAATGTAGTAGGTAGAGAGAGGTCAAAGATGCTGCTAAACATTCTACAATGCACAGGACATCACCACAGCAAAGAATTTTCTGACCCCAAACGCCAATAACGTTTAGGTTAAGAAAGCCTGGGCTAAATCTGATTTCCCTTAAGAAAAGAAGGTAATGTCAGTTTCCTTAGCCTATGATTGGTCAATGGGTGTCATAAGTCCTCACTTCTGGTCAGTGAGATCTAAGTGGAAGTCTGCTAAATGGGGCTTCCAGGAAGAAGAGGGACAGACTCAGGTAGCATGCAACTCTGCCCTTTGTCCTTTCCTATTGTCCTCCTCTCAATGTGGACATGATGCTGATGCCAGGAGGTGCGTCTGCCATTTGGGGACCACCAGGTAGCAATCCTGGAGAGGAAAGTTCAGGAAAGAAAGAAAGAGCTAGAATGCCTGATTACATCATTCTAGTGCAGCACCAGCTGGGATTTTCTTTCCCTGGACTCACATGATACAGATCAATCCCTATCTGCTTAAGTCACTGTGACTGTATTTTCTTTATTTGCAGCTAAAAAGCATTCCTTACAAATACACCTGAAAGAGGTGGAGTTAGTCCAAATGGCACACACATCCCAGGATCTGGGTCCACCCCAACACTACTGCCTCTACTTCTCTTACCCCTACAACTCCTTTGGAAGTTCTGGGCTCACCACATTGCTGCACTTGTGCCGTAGAAAGGCAGTGCTGTGTGCTACTCACAGAATGACTGAGAAATAAATGGTACTTGGAGCCCACTGTCTAGCTCTGCTTGGCCTGCTATTCCTTTTATTAGTCCAGACACCATGTCCTGTTGCTCCCTCAGGAACCATGTGTGAGGTTGCAGAAACTCTGATGTGAAGGGCTCAGGACACATATAGGAACTGAATCAAGGGTTTCTTGGGGTTTGGGGGTCTAGGGGTCTACCCCACTGTAAAGTGGTAAGCCTGTTTCCTTTTAACCACTAGTGAAGGGTTCCCTGGCATGGGTCCCTCCAGCTCATGCTGTAGCATGTGACCTAGTGAAGTGACACACCTCACTACCTCTAATGATGCAGCCCACCTCTCAACCTTCCTCTGAAATGTTACCTTTGCCTCACCCATCAGAGCATGGCCTCAGGTACATGGTGCCTGGTCAATGGGCAAGCATCCTGTCCTTTTGTTAATTACCTTTGGGAGCCTCGCTATTCTCCCGTTTGCCCTGACTGATTGCTATAATAGGGAGAATCCTGGGGTAGTCGCCAGCCCCTTACAGTCTGAAGCTGGCCCTCACTCTATGGGTCCTGCCAGGGTGTACTTGATTTTTGCTAAGAGCTCCTCAGATTCCATCAATGTCCCTTTCTACTCCCTTGGGGTGAGGGTTGGGGAAAGCCATGTCTGAGAGTAGCATGAAGGAACCCTCTAGGGTGTAGGGAATGTTCTACATCTCCATCTAGGTGATGGCTATATGGGTGTATGTATGTAAAAATTCACTGTACTTAAAATCCGTGCGCTTTACTGTATGTTATACCTCACTAAAAACGTTTATATATTTTTAAAATGTAAAACACAACTGAATACAAAGAAGGCCCACCCAGTCTGTGGCAGTCTTAGGAAACAGCTCAAGTTGGCCGTTGCTGTAGGAAACCCAGAGCAGCGTTGAAAGGCTCGTGCTCCAGCTCCACGTGCCTGGAGCCAGGCCAGGGGCCGAGTGCTGTGGAGGGACGAGGGTCCACCATCAGCAGCAGGTCAGCTCCAGGAGGAGGGCTGGGGACACTGCCTGGATGAAAAGCATCACCAAAACTGACGAGGCCAATGAAGATACTCCGTAGGAATAACTGCCCAGATACAGCTTAAACTGCGGGGACGGTCTCTCTACCCCAGGCAGCAGCAGGAAGAGGAGAAGCAGCACATTCTTGGCAGGATAATGGGCCCCACTCCTGACCCCTGGGGAAGCTGAGAGCATGGAGTGGGCAGGGAGCCAGAGAATGAGCACCGGGCAGCCACTACCCTCGGCTGGTGAGCCAGCCCACCCACACCCGCAGCCCTGGGGCTCGGGGCCAGTCGGCTCTTCCCTGAGGCTGCGGAGAGGATGAGGCATGATGAGGACAGTTCGGGGTGCCTCCATCTAGGGTGGAAGGGGTGGGGCTAGTGAAGGGAGCAAGAGTCCCCCTACAAGGAACCATGTCATTGGAGCATCGTTCTCTGAACTGGGAGGCAGGGAATTTGACCTCTGTCTTGGGCCTCCTTTCTGAGAAGGGCCTCCTGGGCAAGGGTGGAACTTTTGCAAGAATCTCAGGGATTTCTTGGAGGGAGGGTTTTGTGCAGTTCCCAGCTGGGCTGCAGACATGACCAAGGACCTCTGATGATCCTTCCAGCGCATGTTTGCAGGAAGATAAGGACAAAGCCAAGGGAGATTGAAAGCTCAGGGAAGAGGGAGCCGGGATACGGTCGTACCCAACGAGTCCTAGATGGGAGGACCAATGCCGAGCACGCTGCGATGTCTTGCGCTCAGATTTGGCCCCAGTCCAGTGTCCAAAGGGCTCATGTTCCAGGCCCCAGGGTGGTGGGTGGAGACTGTGAGTAGAAACCACAGAAGCCACAGAAGAGAAACGCCTGTTTTTCACTACACTTTCTCTAAGGAAACAGGGCATAACGTTGCAGCAGTGTGAACGACTGACACCAAAGCGACAGGTGAGACACAGTTCCCTATTTCGAGATGAGTCCAGAGGCCCAAGTTCCTCTGGCTCCTGAGGCTGAGACGGAGGCATCTGCCCAGGATGCATGGTCACTGGAGGAACGGCAGGTGGTAGAGATGGCTCAGCTGTGAGCACAGCAGGCTGTGGGTTCCCAGTCCCCTCGGCCCAGTCCTAAGAGGCAGCGTTGTAGATGTCGGCAGAGGTCAATAACAGCAGCTGTGCCAAGACAGGAAAAAAGAAAAAAAAAAAAGAAAGAAAGAAAAGAGAGTAGAAGATTTCCCCGCTTAGAAGATGAGTGAGCTAATTCTTAGCTACTTCCTAGGCCCTTCCAGGGACACTCCAAGATTATTGCAAAGGACTTAGCAAGAAGCTTGAGTTCTTCAATCACAGATGGAGGAAACAGTCTGTTATGAATATCAGTGTGATTGTATTTTAAACAGAAGACACGTGGTCTTGATACACATGGAATATGTTTGGGTCAGGATGATGGGCACTGGTTTGAGATTCAAATATGGTAAATTTCATTGAGTGATGGATTAGGTGAACTCTTAAGGATAAACGTTAACAATGGCCATCAGTAGGGTGGTGCTGTAGACTAGAATGTTTATGTCTCCTTAAAATTCATATGTTGAAACCTAATCCCCAATGTAATGGGCTTAGTCCCTTAGAAAAGAGGCCCTAGAGTACTCCCTTGTCCCTCCCACCTTATTAGGACACCGTGAGAAGACAGCTGTCCATGAACAAGGAAGTGGGCCTTCACCGGACACCAAATTTGCTGGTGCTTTGATCTTGGACTTCCCAGCCTCCAAAACTGTGAGAAATAAATGTTTGTTGTTTACAAGTCACCCAGTCTATGACATTTGGGAATTTTGTTCCTTCCAATCCCAACTCCCAAAGGATCTAAATCCTGCTGCATGCACGGAAGATTCTTTATAAGATAAAGATTGAGCTTGTAACCTGAAGGACCAAAATCTACCTTGACAAGCCCTGTAAGGTCTAGAAGGCTGTACTTATTGTTTCTCAGAGCTGGTACAGAGCTATTACAGCGGAGTCAACGACAGCCAAGGGTGATGATGTATAGGAGGGCAGCAGGCCTTGAACCTAGATTTTCCTGGAGGAAAGCAGTCTAGCTGGCAGAGTGTCTGCAGGGATGGCAACAGATGGAGTTAAGCATGGTGGGTGCCTGGGGGTGGGGAGTGTCTAAAGTCTCCTGGAAGTAACAGGTATGTTAAAATGATCCGGTGGAGCCCGGAGATGATGGGAAATTCAGGAGCAGCTGAAGCTCAGAAGTCCGGAGGGGAAGGCTCGATGGGCATCAGAGCTGTCAGTAGACAGCAGCTCACACGCCATCACAGAGGACTCGGGAGCAGGGGTCCAGGCAACTGTAACAGGGACTCAGGCACATGGGACCAGACAGGGACTGCTCTTGAAGTTGCCGGAGGATAGATGTCAGGAATACGGCAGATACCAGTCAAAGATGGACTGATAGCCATGGGGACTTAACTCCGGGACTCACTGGGCCATGCCCTGGGGGCCGGACCCTGCTTTGTGGTCCTCTCCGGGCCTCTGGTCGACCAAGCCTTGACCTGTCACAACTGATACTTCTACCCTGAATGCTCTGTGCAGGTATCTCCATCTGCCTTATCCTCGACAAGCTGCATAGTAAGCTGCATAGTGACCAAATCCATAGTTTCAGAACCCCTGGCTGGCCCAACCATACCTTATTTAAGCCCAGTTAGAGGTTTATCTTGGGCCTCTCCCATGCAGTCACTTTTCCATTCATGACTGTAGGTAACCACACCACATCATGACTCTGCAAAGCTTGCGCTCAGCTCTGTCTTTGGCGAATCGGTGCTGAGATCACCCTGAGGCCTTCCACGCCACCCGCATGCGCTGTTGAGCCCGCCCCACCCCCGTCCTGTCCTCTTTACTCCAAACTCCAGCACGACCTTTGGTGGACATCTGTATCTGTATTTCCAGGACTCTTTCCTTGTTTATCCTGGCGTCTAAGGTGAGGGGGCCAGGGATGTTCTGTGTGCTGTGGGCGAGGCTGACTTTCTGTCCTTCCCAGCTATAAGGATGGACGGTTAAAGGACCAGTGCAAAGAGGCCAGGTCCCTTATTCATTTGTAACAGAGGGAAATGCCTGGGAGTTCCCACGAAGGGATTTAGACCAGTTCCAAAGAGAGGTCTGGGAGGCCTTGTTCATACGCTTGGCTCTCTCTCATGGTGCATGGATCTCTCATGGATTTTCATGGTGCAGGCTGGGCCAGAGTGAATAGGCCTCCATAGAATCTCAGCATCAATTTGCAGGCGACAGAGATGTGACCTCAGACCTGAAAGCTTAAGTCTGTGCTGTGGCTAGTGTCTTTTTGTTATTTATTTACTTACGGCCCAAATTCTGAAGGGGTTCTTCAAGGGCCACCCTAAAGAGAGGCCCTTGGAAATGAGACATTCTAGGAGAGACACGTCCTCCATTGCACCATGTTGGTGTGTGATGGCGTGGACAGCACATGGGTGGGAACCCAGTAACTCGAGAGAGGACAGTGCAGGCAGGGAAGGCTCATCTGCTAGACCAGGGAAGCGAGAAACTTTATTGTTCTAATCCAGAGGGAGAAAGTGTACCCAGTTTTTAGATTACAGAGCCGGATCTTGGGTCAAAAAGTAGAAGGTGCAGGTCTGAAATGAGCAGCTTCCCATCGGCAGAGGTGGGCTGGGTCCCTGAGCTCTGGGTTCAGGTCAGCGGCCCCATCCAGGCAGGTCCGCTCTCCACGTGGCCGACCTGGAGGTTCAGAGCCCAGGGAACTCCCCACAGATGGAGAGTCTCAGCAAGGACAGAATTTGGACTTCGAAACAGGAATTGGGGTCAATCGCCAGTGCAGTACCTTTAGGAAGAAAGAGAAGCATTTTATTTAAAAGACCACTTAATCGCTCTAAGACCCCTAAGTAGAGTGGATATATTGTGAGTTGCACCTAGATCAGATGTGATGTTCAGCACAACTTTACTAGCCAGAGACTTGGGAACAAAATGGAAGATCTCATCAGTGCTGCACTAACTGCCTCCATATGCCTTTTCCTATTTCTTTTATCGCTCTTTAATCATCCTCGTTAACCCCCCAGCCCCTCAAGTTCTCTGTGTTTTCCTGCTGGAAGTTCCTGTTATGAAGAAGCCTTGTACCTTGGGTTAGTTTACGCTAAGATGTAAGTGACAGGCAACAGCTTAATGGGAAGTGGTTATTGACTCTCTCTGGAGCAGCAGACAGATTTTGCAGTCTTGTCTGATAGCTTTCCAAGCCCGTCACCACTGATCTCCCACCATATCCCCAGCAGGGATGCCAGCCCCTGAGCCGTTCCTTTCCCAGCATGTGGTCCATAACTATCAGGGTCCTGCCTTCCAGCATCTGGACAGCCAGAGAAAAAGGAGGACTGAGAACCCCAAAGCAGTGGGCCTCCTACGTAGGATGCCAAGCACAGTGCTGCTTGGGCAGGGGGAGGGGAGGGGAGGATGAAACTTTGGGTCAGGTGAGAGTATCACCAGCTGTCCAATCCCGATGGTGAAATGACTGTCCTCAACCTTCTGGTAAAGCCAAGTTAACTCTGCTGCCTGTTCTCAGTGATCCCTGGTGTCAGGAAATCTTCGCTGCCACCAGGGGGAAATACATTTCAGGGCTCATTAGTTTTTATACCCAGTAGCAAAGAAATGGAATTGACCTGAAAACTGTCATTAGAGTTTGCTAAACACCTAAAAATCATACTGCACCATTTGCCTCAACCATGGTCTTCAGTTTCTAGTTAAGTTATTAACACACCTTCTTTTTGCTCTTGGGCAAAGTAGGTGGGGACCTGTCGGCACACATCCTTGATGGGCACTCCATACTGGGCTAAGTTCTTGACCCGGCTGGGTAAAACAGCGTAGGTCAGGCCTCGAGTGGATGGATAATGCTTTAAAGCCTGGAAGAGGTGACCTTTCAAAACGGTGAGACAGCAGATAGAGGTGGTGCAGCAAGGAAGAAGAGCGAGAAACCTATTCCAGTGCACAAAAATAGCCATGAACTTGCCCTTGAGTTTTGTCTATAGCAGCAATACCCTGTCTGACCACAAGGTGATGACATTACTCCAAAAAAATCTGTGTGTGAGCCTGTGTGTCCCTGAAAGGCTGTACTCCTTTCACCCTTAAATTCTCAACTCTCCCAGCCTCCAGTGCTTTTCTCATCTCTAAAATTATGTGTTTCATTTATACCACGCTTTTGCTTGTTATAAATCAGATGAGGGGAATACTTTCTACCTCTCTGTTAAAAAATTGACAAATTGTTTTATTTTTATGTGACCCAAAGTGCATTTTTTTCCCCCAAGACTCAGCAACCCACCTGAAATGGACATTCATTTTGCCCAAATGTCCTGGGCGGGTTATTTAAGCAAATGATGCCAGATTTCAATGATTTGCCAAGGACCTCCTGCTGCTTTTTAATTTATTTGACAGCCCTTGTCATTTAAGAGGCTGAGAGGGAGAGAGTTTCAGCAGTCTGGGTTCATTTTAAACTAAAGATAATATGTGTGTGTATGTGTGTAAAGGGTGTGCAGGGGAGGAGAGAAGGCATGAGGATAAAAATACTCTATTAGTTCACTCTAATATTTATATTCAACTACTTATATTCACTAACATGTAGCTCACACCCTTTTGGAATAAACTAAAATTATGTCATCGTATGGAGTTTCCATTGGTCCATTTTCATTCATATGATGTAATTTAAATGGGCCACGGACTGGACTTGGAGTCCTTTGCACGGCGATAGAATTTCATGCGCATTAAGAACAAGTATGAACTGAATTCCCCTGTGTACACAGCACCATCCTAGGAGGTCAGGATGTAGAGTTGGAAAACACCAAACTAGGAGGGGACCACAGTGAGCTGGTTTCACTTACCTGGTGGTCCAGGGCCTTACTAATATCGTCCAAAGTTGGACAGCTTCATCCATCTTGGCTAGGACACAGGCCATCTTGCTAAACAGCTTAGCCTCCAGAAGGGCCTTAAAGCAACACAGCAGAACCCTGTCATTCATTCAGTCACAGTATAGTGGCCTCCTACTTGCCATCAGTGCTGCACGTAGCTGGTTCTTCAGACTGTGGCATGGAGCATACTGGCGTAGCGCGGCCCTGGGCGCCAGAGCAAAGCGCCAGCGGCAGGACTGGCCATGCACACGGGGCCCTGCTGCCCCCGAGGGCCCGTGGCACTGTCACTGCTGCAGGCACCACGGGAAGGTATCCCCCGGGGCACTCTGCATACCCTTCACAGACCGGTGGGGCTGGAGGGGTAGGGCGTCAGCCCCAGAAACAAAGCTGAATTTAAGGTCCTGTTCAAGGTCCTCAGCCGCCTCCATGACCCTCAGCTTCCCCATCTGTAAAGCAGGAGAAGTAGACCCTCTCCCGCGGGGATGCCATGAAGGGATGAGACAAGATACTGCCTGCTTGTGAAGCCAGTGTGTGAGGTAGACTGCTCTCCGGATGTACAGGGTGAGGAGGCGCCTCGGCCCGGACCTCTAGACTCAGATCCTGGCTCTGGGTCTGCCACTGACCACTCCTGACGTGGCCCTGGACCTGACCTTCAGCCTCTCTGAGTTTTGCAGTAAAGCCGAGGTTCTCCAGCTGAGTCTGACTGAGCCCGTCTCCCTCCTCCAACCAGAGCAGTTCTGACTTCCATTCCATAGAGTGGCATTTTGTGAAATCTTTCGTTGGAAGAAAAGTCTCTACGGCTTAAAACAGAGTTGGAAATCCCTGGACTGCATCCCTTTGAGGAGGACTCGGGAGCCGTGTCCTCAACGAAATCAGCAGCAGGTCAGGTGAAGATTGAGGGAGATGGTGTTTGGGAAGGAGAGCATGGGAGGTCCAGGCAGGAGCAGAGAGAAAGCCTGTGTTTGCGGGGTCTGTCCTGAGCTGTCCAGTGTGGAAGTAGGAGGGGAGCTTCCAAACAGCAGGGGTTGGACAGCAGAAGCCCATCCAGGGAGTAAGGGAGTGTGGGCTTCTCTTTCATTTTATCCTCTCGGAGCCCTTTCCGGTAGGAAAGGCAGCTGTTGATTCTGCTTTGCAGATGAGGAAACTGAGGTGCACAAAGGCTGAGCCATATCTCTGGTTATAGAGCTTTTCTATCAGGGAGGTGTCCCTTCCCCCTCCTGCCTCTTTCTGCCAGGTCATACCTCACCATACCCAATCATCTGGGCAAGTGGAAGCAAGGTTTCTAAAAGTGAAAATAAATTATTCTCCTGCTTTTGAAATAAACTGATTAAAATCTGAGATCAAGACAAAAGACCTCCATAGCACATACCAGTTATAAGAAATCTGGGTTCTTGAAATGGCTCTCTTATTTCAGAGGCCTTCAGGAGCCCTGTGAAGTCAACACAGGAGAGGAACACAAAGGGGTGTGGGATCCCTAGAGATCACAGAAGTTCCTACTGCGGTCACTGGCTCAAAAAGAAGTCACTGCAAATGCAAGAAAGCTGGTCCCTTATCTAAAGAGGTGTATTCCCTCAAGATCCTAAACCTAGAGAAGGTCTATGTAGACAGGGTCCTCTTCTCTCTGGAAAAGCATAAGGCAAAATGTTGGAGCAGGCAAGGCTTTCTTTGGCATTTGTAATGAACGTGTTCCACATCTTACGTTCTCGAAGTCCAAGATTCCATCCCATTCATTCAAAACCTTGTTGTCTCGGATGCTGGCCGTACCTCGAAAGGCATTGACACGGATGCCCTGGGTCCCAACAGATCCATCCAGTGGATGGCTGTCACTGATGTTCTGGGGACCAGGCTTAGTCCAAAGACACTACTGAAACTGCCCTTAACAAATCTAATGACTGTTACAACACTAAATGCAAAGGTCATTTCTCAGACCTCCTCTTATTTGACAAAACAGCAGCATTTGGCACCGTTGTGGGCCTCAGTGAGCCTCCGGGACACACACGTTTGCCTGTTTGTTTCCATCATTCTGACCAGCCTTCTCCCTTTCACTCCCCCAGCCTCGAAATGTGGATGGTCCTAGACCTTAGTCTTTGGACCTTTCCTCTTTTCTGTCTACACTTAGCTCACTTAGTGATTTCACCCACTGTGTTATGGCTTTAAATACAGTCTCAACTCTAAACATTCCCAAGGCTGTGTGTCCAGCCCAACTCTCTCTCGACCCCCAGACTCATGCATCTAATTCTCTACTTGATGTCTAATCATCTGAAAGTCAACACGTTCAGAACTGATCTCCACCCCCGCCAACCTGCTGCCCACAGTCTCCATCTCAGTGAATGGAACCACCATCCTTCTCTCCACTAAGGTCAGTGCTGTTGGAGTCATCTTGACTCTTCTTTCCTTCCCACCCATATCCAACTGAGAAGAAAATCTTTTCAGCTGTACCTTCAAAATATATACAGGATTAAATAACTTCTCATCGACTCTGCTACTACTACCCTCATTTAATCCGCCCCCTGGAATCTTTTGAAAGCCTCCTAACAAGTGTTTGTCAGAGCACCCCGGTTAAATCCCAAGGCAGACCAAACCCAGCTGTAGCTTCCTATCTCATGCAGTATAAAAGCCACATGAGTTACAGGGACCTACTGGGTCCCACAGGGTCAGACCTCTGTTACCTCTCTGCCTTCACTTGCAACTCTTGTTCCTCTCACCTGTCAGCTCTGGCTACTCTGGCTTCTCCACTGTTCTTTGCTCAGGGCCTTTGCACGTTTTGTTCCATCTGTCTGGAACATTTACTCCCAGGAATCCGAGTTTTGCTTCCTCATCTTTTTTTTTTTTTTTTAAACATCTTTATTGGAGTATAATTGCTTTACAATGGTGTGTTAGTTTCTGCTTTATAACAAAGTGAATCAGTTATACATATACATATATCCCCATATCTCTTCCCTCTTGCCTCTCCCTCCCACCCTCCCTATCCCACCCCTCTAGGTGGTCACAAAGCACCGAGCTGATCTCCCTGTGCTATGCAGCTGCTTCCCACTAGCTATCTATTTTACGTTTGGTAGTGTATATATGTCCATGCCACTCTCTCACTTCGTCTCAGCTTACCCTTCCCCCTCCCTGTGTCCTCAAGTCCATTCTCTAGTAGGTCTGGCAGGATGGGAATAAAGACACTTCCTCATCTTTTGTGATCAAGATGTAACCTCCCTGGGAGCCCTGTCTAAGACTGAGGACGCCACCCCTGACATTCTCTTTCCCCTCTTGCTTTCTTTTTCTCTGTCACACTGATCACTCTATGTAGTTTGCCTCTAAAAATCATACCGTTTCTTCCTGTAGGATGTAAGCTCTCTGAAGTTAGGGACTCCTGTCTGCTTTGTTTACTGCTGTATCCCCAACCCATAAAACAATAGCACCTAGGTCCTCAATCAATGATGGTGAATGAAGCAGTAAATAATTTCCGTAAGTGCCCTCAACCAAAAAGAGTGTCACGAGAGAGAATAACAATGAGGACCCAATTCAGTTGCCGGGGGAGTAGTTGGGGAAGGGTCAGGCCTTTCTGAGAAGTGACTTTTGGGCTAAGACCTTCCAGAAGCCTGGGTGTGGCCAGTTAGACGTGTGGGGTTGGGTGGGGAAGCAGCCTGATGCACGGTTTGGGTTTGCTGGGGACTGAGAGGTTTCTTGAGTGCCAGAGGAAAGTACCAGGCCAACCAGGATGCGTGGGTCACTCTGGAGGAGGGAGAAGAGCGTGTCCCCAGCAGAGGCTGGGAAAAGCGCCAGTACTCGGCGGGAAAGGTAGTGGGTGCAGGCTGGGTGGCCATGGAGGCTGGACCTGGGTGGTTTTCTATTATCTGTGTGATGGGAGCCACCAGAGGGTCTTTAAAAAACCTCTTCTAGGGCTTCCCTGGTGGCGCAGTGGTTGAGAATCTGCCTGCCAATGCAGGGGACACGGGTTCGAGCCCTGGTCTGGGAAGATCCCACATGCCGCGGAGCAACTGGGCCCGTGAGCCACAACTACTGAGCCTGCGCGTCTGGAGCCTGTGCTCCGCAACAAGAGAGGTCGCGATAGTGAGAAGCCTGTGCATCGCGATGAAGAGTGGCCCCCGCTTGCCACAACTAGAGAAAGCCCTCGCACAGAAACGAAGACCCAACGCAGCCAAAAATAAATAAATGAATAAATAAAAATTAAAAAAAAACCTCTTCTAGCTCTCTGCGGAGAACGGATTGGAGGCCAGTATGAGTGAATGTGGAGACGTGTTATCTCCTGGTAATAAGGGTTCTGAAAGCCGGTCTGGGTTTTATGAGCTTCATTCCAGATTCATTCCAGGCCCTTGGGGTGAGGGTGAGGCGCCAGGCTTGAGCTATTGCTACCTTGTCTCTTGGGGTTGGATAGAGCGGGCAGATTGGGAGCTGCCTAATTTCAGTTCATATAGGCACTTGCTGTGAATTGCTAAGTGGGTGAGATCGGAGTGGTTTCTTGATAAAGAGAGAGCTTGTCAAGGGGGATTTCGGAGCCATTTTCCCCATCAAATCAATAGAGGTGTTAATCCTCAATCTAGATAACAGAATAATGCACTTGCAGACATTGGCTTTAAACCCCACTGCAGATGAAGCAACTGTCAAGGACCTCGGCTGCCAGCAGACAGGCCTGGATGATGAAGAATGCCAGGCATGCAGGGCTGGGACTGTGGACCGTGGACATTCCAGGCCTGACTCCCCTCCGTGGGCACAGGGGCGGGGCCCACGAGCTTCTGGATGGCCTGATGCTTTACTGCCTGCCGGCATCATACCCAGTGGCAGGAAGAAACCCATCCTGTGCCAGATTGTAGGGTGGGATTTCCTGGCCCAGCCTCTTTAAGGCAAAAACTATGATTTAGGAAAAGAGATTGGCCGACAGACAAGCATCGTAACAGTTTTGTCCTACACGGACGTAGAGAACAGACTGGTGGTTGCCAGTGGGGAGAAGGTTGGGAGAGGGATGGAGTGGGAGTTTGGGGTTAGCAGATGTAACCTTTTACATATAGAATGGATAAACAACAAGGTCCTACTGTAAAAAAATAAAAAATAAGTAAATAAAATAAATCTTTAAACAGGATGAGAACATTACTGAGCATCTTGAAAATAAAGTTCACCCCAACACTCTCACAAAGTTATGATTATTCTCGCATAATTTCTCCTGGTATTTTCCCATGGGAATTTATTAATATAATTTCCATAAATAAATGTGGTGTTCTACTTTTTTTATAACGATATATTTCAATTAATCATTTAAAGACATTTAAAAAGCAGGGGGAAGCAGAGGATATACAAATACAAAATCCAAAAGGGTTTTTTTTCTAATTATATGCATAACGTTGCAACGAATGTCTTGGTGTGAAAACATTTTTATTCTTTTGTATTATTTCTATAAGATAAACTCCCAGAAGTAGATTGAAATTGAAACACATCATGTGTTTGAAACACATTATGATTCATGATACACACTGCCCAAATGCTTTTCAAAGTATTGTGTTTATTTGCACTTTCACCCATAATGTATGCATATACAAATTTTATGGCAATAAACATTATTCTTTTTAAAAAGTTTTAATGGTTTAAGTATGACATCGAATCTTATTTTTGTTTTAGTTTTATCTCCTTGATTATAGATGACTGAATATTTTTCCATAAGATTTTCTTTCTTCTTTCTTTTTTTAACTAATTCCTTGCTATTTGTAATTCCTGGATGAGCCTCAGCTTCCTCTTCTGTAAAATGGGGATGTTAGCAGTATTACCTTATAGGATTGTTGTAAGGGTTAATTAGTCAGAGCAGTGTTGGATGGTCATAGGCTTAGATTGGATGTCATCTAGATTATCTGGCTTTGGATGCCAGCTCTGATATTTGAAAGCTGATGGAGGTAGGGATTAGCAAGTTCACATTGCCAAGAGCAGGAGGGATTGGACATATCGTTGTGGCCATCTTTGGAAAATACCATCTATCACATTAGTCAGTTTCTTCTTTAAATAAGTCTCTAATTACACAAATAGTGCGTCCTTTTAAAACATGAAAGTTAAGGTTAGTGTCCCTTTTGACCAGCACCTCAATTCCCATCTCCTCTCCAAAGGTGACTACCATATTTTGTCTGGTGAACATCTGATGGGACCTTTTGCCTGTGCATACCTACATGCACGTACACACATGCCCACAGGCATCCATAGAAAATCTGTAGTGTTTCTAATGGCTCACATTAATAGTATCGTACTGTATGTATTTCATTTCAATGTGATTTTTCATTCAACACATCCAGAGATTGTACTATGTCATGCACTGAGATCTCCCTCATCCTTTTCCATTTGAGCACAATATAGATATAGTATAGTTTATTGAATAATTACACTATTCACCAACACAAAATGAGTGTCCTTTTCCCAGACTCTCTCTGACAGTTAAATGTTTTCAATTTTTGCAGTCGAATTGGTGAAAATGACATGATAATTGTTTTACTTTGCATTTCTTGGATTATTAAGTGAATATTTTCATAAGCTTATTGACCATTTGCTTTTCTTTTGACTTGCTTATTTTTATACTTTGCTCTTGTTTTGAGTCATTTAAAAATTCATTTGTAGGATTTTCTTTATATAATATTCATTTGTTGCAAAATTCTTCTCTCATACTTTCACTTATTTAACTTTGTTTACACTCTTTTGATGAACAGAATTTTTAGAATGTTGATGTAATCAATTTTATCAGTCACTTAGGTTATGGTTTTGTTTTGTGGGTTTTAAAATATTTTGAAGTCTTTGTTACTCCCCAAACATTTTCCTTTAATACTATATAATTGCGTTTTGTAAGTTTAGATCTACAATTCGTTTAGGATTAAGTTTTATGACAGTGTCACTTAGGTCTTAATGGGCAGTCAGTTGTTCTAATCCCATTTATTGAATTCTTCCCCCTTTTATTTAAAATAGTATCTTTATTGTATGCTAAATTCCCATATATGCAGAGATCCTTCTGGATTTTCCATTGTGCTACACTGATCCATCTGCTTACTCTTGTGACAATATCCCAGTTTGTATAACTATAGCTTTCTAACATATTTTTTCCCCGTCTTTATTCTTATTTTTCAAATTTGTCTTGACTATTCTTGCCCATTCAGTCTTCCATAGGAATTTAGAATCAACTTATTAGGAGCTTTCGATTGGCAATGCGTTGAATTTCTTAACTAACTTGGAAAGACTTAACAAATACTTTTCTGTTTGTAAACTTGTCTTTTTTTTCCTTCTTGCTTAGCATCCCTAACTGTAGCATGCAATTCGCAAAGCAGCCACAGGGTGGCGGTAGGAGCAAAGAAGGTGAAACTCGGGCCCCTCATGAGAGACCCGGGAAGCCAGGAAGCCCTTGAGAGAGGAGAACGCTTGTGGCAGAGTGAGCTGGCAATTATCTGCACGTAACACCTTACACTTCTTTTGCATAATTTACAAATATTTCATTTACATTATTTCCCTTGGAATAGGTGATGAAGGTGATCTTTCCCCATTTTATAGGTGAAAGAATGAAACATGAAGACGTGCAGCCAGTCTGGGAGGATGCAGTGCCCACACCCTCCGTGCCAAGCCCAGTGCTCTTTCCACTTCATCCTCGTGCAGATTTCAGACTTCTCCACACCAGACAAAAGGAAAGCAAAATTAGTTAAAGCTAAAATTCAAAGCGACAGCAGGAAAATGTGTGCAGGACCGTCATCCCTACGTTCAAAATCTTAGTGTCACTTCTGTGTGTCCCCCTCTCCTTTCCCTAATTTAGGTGGTCCCTAAAGCTCTGAATCTTTCCTTTGTGACATATCTCACATCTGCCTTTTCTCTCCTCCCAACATCATCATCTTCATCTCACTTCTGATGGCACCCATGACTCCAGGTTTCCCCTCCAACTCATCCCCTTCACCAAGGTAATACCTTTTGTCAGTCAGAGATGGGGAAACTGGGACAAAGAAGGTTATTGTTTCAAGGATGGGATGACTGGGGTTGAATGGGAAGTTGGTGGGGCTTCCAAAGCAGGCGGGACCTTCCGAGAACATTTGGGTGGGTCGATGTACAAGGTGCCGAGGGCGTGGGAAGCTTCGACATGGTCAGGTGGTTGTCGCTATCTGATTACCTGGTAGGGCTTGGGGAGGGAAGATGCAACAGGAAGCAGGTGAGGGGCTATTCAAAGATAGGCAGGCAGGGACCTTGTGGTTTTCCCGGAGATCAGTTCATGCCTCATGGGTCAGCAGGACCACAGTCACACTCAACCATGGCCCAGACTTTGGAATCCCTTGTGCTCTAGGCCATGCTAATTCCGACAGCCTTGAGCCAGTTGCTTCTGGTGACTCAGGGATCTGGTGACTGAGCCCTTGTCCTATGCCTCAGGATTGGGGCTTTATTTTATATCCGGACCCAGTAGTGGTCTTGTACCTGAGCGGCTGACTTGGCTCTGAGCTCAGCTCCCCAGTTCTTCCAGCTCCAGGGTCCTGCCTTGGGTCCTGAGGGCCTGGTCCTAAGCCAGCCTCGCAGGTCTCCCTGACCCTGGACATCTGCCTCCCTGGAGCGCCAACTCTTTTCGGCCCCAGACTCCCTGCTGCCTGATTCTACTCCCAGGCCAGGGCGCCTCCCGCTGTGACCCTTACTCCCTTCCTGGAACTTCCCGACCTGCACACCTGCCCCGACCCACCGGGCTCTGCCTGCCTCACAGCATTCCCCGCATCTGCTGCGGCCCCGCCCGTGGCACCTCTCTCGGTTCTACTGTCGCCCTCAAGGAGCCTCTTGAGGTGCCTCCAAGGCCAAGGGCATGTAGTCCGTGGACCCCAGGCAATGGGCAGAGCAGGCAGTCATGTTGGGAGAAGCACCAGGCAGCGCCGGGCAGCACGGGGCAACCCCTCACCACTTATCACCGAGAGGCTGCTGAAAAAGAGCACCTTCTGGGACCTGTTTTCCAAGAAGACTCCCTGAGTCACGGTGGAAATGTGACCCCGGGCCACGCCTCTCAGCACTTGCTGCTTCTACTTCCTACAGCTTTAAGAAGAGAAGTCAGAAACCTCAGTTTTGCCTTATAATGCAAAGTGGGGCAACTCTTTGGGAAGGCGGGGCTGTGACTCAGGGAAGCCTGCAGGGGGGCCTGAGAGAAGGGTTCTGTGCAAGTGTAGTTCAGATGTTCACACACACGCACACACACACACACACACAAACACACGAGCTGTGCTCTGGTCTGGGAGAAGGATAGGATTCCTTCACCCACCACACACATGCAAGCCTTATAGCTCCTCTTTGTGTTTTGTGAATTCTTTTCCTCTAAATTCACAGAATCTGGATTCATTATTGCAAGTATGGGCATGGGGAGGCGAGGTGTTTATTCCCGCCATCTAAAAAAGCAGGTCTACAGGAACTGTGCCTCTAAAAGGAAAACATCAGCTCAAAGGGCCCAGCACAGGGCAGGGGCAGGAAAAAGATGGAAACCTTAGCCAATCCGGTGAACAGAATCAGAAATTGTGTTAGATTTAAAAAAAAATTTCACTAGACAGCAAACATTTTTAAAGCAAGCATTCCACAACCTTAAAAAAAAAAAAAAAAAACACTTTATTTGAAGGGTCATAAAAGCCAAAACATTTTCACTCCATTCTTCCTTAGTCCCACCCTACACCCCAAGTGGATGGCGGTAGATCCCTATGTAAGTGCAATAAAATAAGGAGAATTGGAAAAAGACACTTTCCCCTCTCTTTTGGGCTCCAGTTGACCCTGTGGCCTGGCAACAGGGGACGCTGGATAATTTGTTGAGTGAATTGGGGAGTGGTCTGGCCCCTGGAGAAGGACAAGGAAGTTTGAACTATTAGGGCAGGTTGGGGAGGACCAAGAAACACTTGATCCAAGTGTTTCTCTTGGATCAAGTCACCTCCCTGTGCAGCCACTGCTGCCCATTCAAACCCCTGTGTGTGGCCGATAGAGATTTTTGGTGGCTGTGGCCCGTACGCTTCCACCCGTGTTCCTACTCAAGGATCAAGGATCACCCCAAGCCCCCCGGACAACAGCTGCCAGCCTTGCCCCTCTCTAAGCCCCTGAGGTTCCTTCACATCGTATCTCATTTCCAACTTAGCCACCCAACACTCAATACTGTTCTGTACCCATCCTCAAAACCTTTTTTTTTTTGGCCACACAGCAAGGCATGTGGGATCTTAGTTCCCCGACCAGGGATCGAACCCGTGCACCTTGCAGTGGAAGCATGGAGTCTTAACCACTGGACCGCCAGGGAAGTCCCTGTCCTTATAAACAGAAGGCCCGCCTTACCTCCTTGCCCAAGCTCCAACTATAATGCCATCTTGTTAGCGGGCTATTCCTCTGCCTCTTTCTTCCACACCCAGGATCCCCAAGTTAATCTAACCTTTTTCCCTGGTTAGTGTTCTGGTTTTGGAAAGTGCTGTTCAAGGCCCTTCACGATTACCTATCCACCGCCCATGACCTACAGATTAATTGCCAAGTACAGCAGTTCATAAAATATCAGATATACTTTCCTGGTAGGTCACCAGCTATTTACCTGTCACCATAGAAAATTTCCACCTTCCTTACCAGAGCAGAATTATTTGTTTCATCTCACTGTGGTCACCCAGCCAGATCTCCCCTATTCTCACTGGAAGGAGGTAAAGGAGATTGTATTATTGTTTCAAATATGGGATGCCCCTCCCTGAGAGGGAGGAAAGCATTTTATCTCCCTGCCCTATGGACATCAGACTTGCCCATGTGACTTGTTTTCGTCAATGAATGTGAAGGGAAGTGGGATTTGTCACTTCCAGGCAGAAGTTTTAGGAACCAACATCTGTGACACCATATTCCCTTTCTTTCTGCAGCAAGCAACAGTGATATTCCAAGTGGAGGCTACTCTGTCTTCCTGAGTCCCAGAGTGAAAAAGATTAGCAAGAAATACACCTTTGTTGTCGGAGTTTTGAGCTTTGGGGGTTGTTTAGGGAGCAGTAACCCCCTACCCTCATGTTTCCATGGAGGGGAGGGCATTTCTTCCATTCTTCAGGAGGGAAACAATAGAGTAGAAATGCTTCCAGCTTTGCCCTATTCCTCCTCCCTCCTTCTTAGGAGAGGAGATGTACCTTATCTGATTGGTGATGGGGGAGAGGGAGCTGGCATAGGTAGCCCCCTCCTTCCAGGCTCCCTTCAGGATATGTCTGTCTGCAGACTTGGCATCTTCTGCATGCAGCTGTGTGGTAAACCCCTGGGGACAGGCCCTGTGTGTCGGCCTGCAGCTGTCTGTGGGCAAACATCAAAACCAACCCACCTCTTATTGGTAATAAAGATGATATTTTGATCCCCATATATCTGCTCCTAGTGAGTGCGTCTAACTCCCATATCTGAACCTGGAAATAATGCTGTTATATATTGGCTCCTTAAGACTCCAATACACAGCATCTATGTGGCCCAACTCCATTCCTGCCTCTTATCATATAGCATCAGTGACATCCCCAGAGCTGTTCCTGGGGGATCTTCGACCATCCAGAAAGACGAGAGGGCACAGCCCAGCAAGCCGAAGATGGTGTAAGGAAGCTGTTACCGCTCTGACTGCAGGAGAGAAGACGCTGCCCAGGTAGGGTCAGAGGGCTGTTGCTTGTGATTCATTAAAACTCAGAAGTCATCATTTATCCAACTCCCCGTGCCATTTCTCAGCAAACTTGCTTCTATAACCCCAAACAGGGACTCAATATACGGTCGAAGGGGTCCTGGACTGCACCTCTGGTCCACACCTCTTTACCCAGGTCCATTCCCTTGGAAAATCTACTTGTCTTCTGCATCACTCAGCTCTGACCCTTGCCTCCCTCTGAGGAACTAACCAAGGAAGACCGGGGGGGCAGCAGGAGTGATGGTAGAAATAGAGCCTCCATGGCACCCTCAACCCCAGGCTCCTAAAGCTAGTGGGTTAGCCTGCTCCATCAGAAGAGGACGATGGCTTTCGATGGAGCATTAAGTATGTGTTTCATGTTGAAAAATGAGAATTAGAGAGGTTGTGGGACTTGTTGAAGGCCACACAGCTACTGTCTCTGTGCCTCCTTTCAAACTAAATAGTCATAATAGTGACAGTTCATTGAAGGTTTCCTGTGGGCCCAGCCCCATCCTGGCCTCTCGCCACGTATCATCTTATTTAATTCGCACATCAGGTATACGAGGTGAGTCTTATTACTATTAATTTAAAGACGATGGAACTGAGGCTCAGATAATTTTCGTAACTTACCCCCAAATCTGATTCCATAATTGACTCTATTACCTATTCTGTTCAGTTGTATTATAAAAGTTAGTATTGTAAATCTCAGAAATTCAGTCTGAGAGCTATTCTGTATCTTGTAGGAGGGAATTCAGATCCTACACATCCAAAAAGAGATTCGATGGTTCCACTATTTTTTGTTGTTGAAGTATAGTTGAGTTACAATGTTGTGGTAGTTTCTGGTGTATAGCAAAGTGACTCAGTTATACACATATATATACATTCTTTTTCATATTCTTTTCAATTATGGTTTATTACAAGATATTGATTATAGTTCCCTGTGCTATGCAGTAGGACCTCAGTGTTTGTATCTGCTAATCCCAAACTCCTAATTTATCCCTTCCTCGCTTTCCCCTTTGGTAACCATAAGTTTTTTTTTTTATGTCTATGAGTCTGTTTCTGTTTTATAAATAAGTTCATTTGTACTATTTTTTAGATTCCACATAGAAGTGATATCATATAATATTTATCTTTGTCTGACTTACTTCACTTAGTATGATAATCTCTAGGTCCATCCGTGTTGCTGCAAATGGCATTATTTCATTCTTTTTTATGGCTGAGTAATATTCCACTGCATATATGTACCACATCCTCTTTATCCATTCGTCATTTAGGTTATTTCCACGTCTTGGCTATTGTAAATAGTGCTGCTATGAACATAGGGGTGCATGTATCTTTTTGAATTATGATTTTCTCTGGATATATGTCCAGGAATGAGATTGCAGGATCCTATGGTAATTCTATTTTTAGTTTTTGAAGGAACCTCCATACTGTTCTCCATAGAGGCTGTCCCAATTTACATTCCCACCAACAGTGCAGGAGGGATCCCTCCAAAAGGGATTTGAGAATGTTAGAATGTTGGAGCTGGGAGGAGTATCAAATGCCTGCTGTTTCTGGGCCTCTTTTACCACTATGCTTCGTGTGCATATGCGCACATACACGCACACATGCATGCACACAGAGCAGATTTTCAATGTCAGTTGCCACAGAGAGAAAGATTGGCAGGGGGCCAGCTACAGCTTCACACTGTTCCCATGTTCCCAGACCAAGGGGTCTATTCCAATTTATTTGCAGCATTGAGACAAAAACTGAGCACCAGAGCTAGTTAGCGTGCATTGGGATATTTAATTTTAATAATTAAACAGTGTGCTGATCAACTGAATGTCACCTCTCATGCCTTTGCTAAAAAGGAAATGCTGCAATGCTCACTGCTTAGGGGCTTTTCTTGTTCAAAGTAACAAATTAATATCCCATTTCAATGGTCTCATTGGGTGGGAACCAGGGGTTCACATGCCAATATAAATAAGGAAGAATGGGTGGAGCAGAATACTTTCTACATTTCATCAACAGGTGAGCACTAGTTCCACATTATTTATTTATAATTTATTTTTATTTTGACACAATTAAAAAATTATACAGAAGTTGCAAGTAGAGGGAAAAGAACCTTATTTTCCTGACCCATGTGAGTGTAAATTGCCACCCTGATGCCGGTTACCTATGAATTATTTGCATTTCCTGCAAACCAGGGCATTCTTCTACCTGTGTAACCACAATACAACCAGCACGTCAGGAAATGAACATTGGTACATTGTTACCAACTAATCCTTAAGCTCCCAATCAAGTTTTGCCAACTGTCCTATTAAGGTCCTGTATAGAAAAAAGATTCAGTTCAGAATCGCGAGTTGTGTTTAGTTGTTATGCCTCTTTAGTTCCCTGCAGTTTGGAACAGTTCCTCAGTCTTTCCTTCACTTTAATGACCTTGACACATTTGAAGGTTACAGACCAGTTATTTTGTAGTGCGTCCCTCAATTTACTTTTATTTGATGTTTCCTTATAGTTAAATTCAGGTTATACACCAGTGGCAGGTGTACCACTGAAGTGATGCTGTATTCTTCTCACCGCATCCCAACGGGGGTTGCTTGGCTTTGTTTTGTTCTGATTACTGATGATGCTTACTTTGATCCCTTGATTAAGGTGGCTTCTGCCAAGCTTTTTCATGTAGTCAGTCACTCCTTTTCCCTTTATACTTCATGAGGTTTTTATTGAGAGATACTCTGGAACCATGTAACTATCCCATCTCTCATTGAATATTCAATCGATTCATTTATTTATTTGTACCTGTAAATGCCAGGTTTCCGATTTTATTCAATGGGCTGTAATCCATGACTATGATTATTTATTGGATGCTCAAACTGTCCTCGATTTGGCCAGAGGGAAGGTTTTCCATTGGCCTCTGTTTCCTTTTGAGTGCCCCTATCATTCCTTGTGTTCTTCCTTACTGTCTTTTGAGGACAACAGATGTTCCAGGCTCAACTTGTAATTTCCCTGCTCCAGTCCTGGAATCAGCCATTTCTAAAAGGAGCTCTGGTTCCTTTAACTGGAGAGTGACGTTCAGAAGCCAGGATCTGGGCTCAAGATGTGCTCGCAGAGATACTCGTATCGCAGTCTCTCTGCCCTCACCTTCTCAGTGGTCAGAGTGAGGGAGGATAAGTATGTACATACATATTATAAAATAGTCATTACATGTTTAGAAATAGATGTATATGTATTGCATTTTATATCTATAGATATTGATAATTTTTCAGTTTATCAATCATATATCATTTAGATCTATATTAATTGACAATCATAGTTAACACCAATACCTTGATTTAAATTTAACACCACGGGGTTCATTTTAGTTTCCTACTTTCCATATTTGTAACTCCCTTCTCTGACAGTGAGGGACTTGACTTTCCCACTTTCCATATTTGTTACTCCCTTCTTTGACAGTGAGGGATTTGACTCCTGTTACCATTAATATATTTACTTATTTGATCAATCATCCTGCAGTGACCGATTCCTCCAGAGCCACCAGCACACCTTTCCTCTGTGGGAAGCACCCCACTCAGACCTTGACTCCCTGCTCTGGGTCACCATGGTTCCCACTCTCCATCCTTCCAGCATGGATACCTACTTTGCTGGGTCCCACCTAATGAGTTTGGGAAGAAATTGTTTAGGAAGAGAAGGAAAAAGATTAGAAACAACACATTTGTTTATTTATTTATTCTTTTTTTGGCAAAATAAAGGAGAGGAGAGCTTTTCTATTATAACACTGTATTATGTGAATGTTCTTAATGGTGAGTATTTGAGCTGGTTTAGAGTTGAAGGGAACAAATCTGGGAATGATATTCCGAAAGTTTTACGCCAAGAAGTGTTCCTGAGTAGGTAATCTGTGTTTAAAGACAGCCTCAACAAGTCGTGATGATCTAACCCAGAAATGACAGAAGCAATGTGTGAATAAAGACCCTATGAACGTCTCACTTTATGATTTATCCTATAGATTCTCGGGGGAGGGGACTGTGGACAGGGCACGGAGTGTGCTGAGCAGGGAGCCAGCTCTGAGTTCTAAAATGGGTGGCACAACCCATTCAAGGAGGGCCACGCGATAGATGCCAAACCTGCTGAGTGTCGGTCTTCTTGTGAGTAAAGCCTGATAATCCCTAAGTCCTCTTACAGTCAGACAGGGCAGGGTCCCCACGGCACTCTGCACATTTATCGTACTGTCCACGCACCCTCCTCCAGGGCAAGGACAAGCCTCACTCATCATCTCCCCTGTGCCCAGCCAGGTCTGGCAACTATAGGCATTCAGTTGGCCTTTGTGGGTGAGTGAGTGCATGACGGATGGCCCCAGGCTGGCCGGTCTGGTCTCCCTCTTTAAAAGCATCCTCTCTTAGCACAGCTGAGAACTCCCTCCCAGACTGCACTGCAAGAAGTCAGGCTTGTTAGGACTGCTGGTGCTCTGCACGGGCTAACATCCACCCCGTCCCTCATAAAAAGCCCCGATTCCCCGATAAGGAGAGGAAGTGACTGCCGCAGGAATTTGATCTGTGATAACCCGTTCCATCACTCTTGGTAGACTGTGGCGTGTGGCTTCTGGTCGCATGAGGCAGCAGCAGCCGCAGCCTCTAAAGAATGTGTGTCCAATATTTGGTGCTGAAAGGCTGGAAGGAGAAGCAGCGTCCAGGACGTGTCAGGGCAGATGATTCCCATAATGGAAAGGGGGTGATCCTCATGTGGGCAGCAAGTGGGGGATGAGGTCATGGGGAAGAATTTAGAGAGAATTAGGTCTTGCTTCCCTGGGCATAATTTTTTAAAGAAATATAAAATCTATCTTTTTAACGTTTCATGTCTGTTTCCTTTTAATCTTTCAGCCTGGCCCCCACTAAAACTGAGTTTTAAATAAGCTTAAAATTGGCAGTGCCTTGTGCTTATTCATGAACTTCATGAAGAACACTATCCTTTTGGAGACAAGGAAATTGTCTATCATCTTAGTCTGGAAGACAGCCGTATTGATACTGGTGACTTCTCTTCTTTTAAAACACATATGTTCCCTGGAGGAGTAACCTATTGCCACTCACATCTTAGTGTTAATTGCATTAGCAGATAGCATTCTCTCAATTTTTAAGTATAATTAGCAGTGGAAAAAGAGAATTTTGTTTCAGATCAAGCTCCTTCTCTCACACCACAAGTCGATGGGGGAAAGGGTTTTTAGAGCTGGGCATTGCAGGGAAGGTATTGTAGAGAGGGGATTGGCTGTGGGTGCCAATGTGAAATGGCAGAAATACTCTGGACTCACAGAGAATTGGGTTCAAATCTCAGTTCTATTAGAGACTAAGTCACCTGGGAAAAGTCATCTAACATCTTTAGGCCTAAGATTTCACATCTACTATATAATGATGTAGGGCTTCAATAGATGATCTTCAGGCACTAACATTATTGGATTCTATGGTTTAGCTTGTGAAAGCAAAGCACGTCTTAGAGAACAACCTACCATCTGGTGTATGATATACCATTACCTTGAATTATTATCTAAAAGGAATATTGCCTATGAAGTGGTAATTCAGGCCTGATTTAAGGACAGATAGTTGCTGTCATTTTTAGATGCACAAAGCACAATGCCAGCACACAGTAGCTGTTTATGTATTATAGAGACATGTTTATACAATGTAAGACTGCATTTTAATGGAAGGAAAAAGTCAATTTTTCTGCTTGTACCACTGACAATTTTATGAGATCATCTAGTCTTTTATCAAAGATTCTCCCTGTTCATTTTCGTTTTTTAGGTACAAAGAAGTATTTAAATAGTAAAAAAAAAAAAAAAAAGAAAAGAAAAGAAAAGAAAGAAAGAAACAATCTAAATATTTAATAATAAAAGACTGGGTAAGGACATGTAGGTCTGTGCAAATAAATGGAGTATTATGTAGCCACGTAATAAAGATTATATAAATGCACATTGACACAAAATATATTCAAGTTATATCATTAAGTTTAAAAAGGTAGGTTACTACAAAGCTCTCATAGCATGGAAAAATGTCTGAAAGACTTACACACCAAAATGCTTACAGGGTTTATATATCTTCACGGTAGGATTAAAGATTTGTGAAATAAATTTTTTCTTCCTTTTTCTTTTTTTCCCATTTGTTCTTTTAAAGATCTTAAACAAGTTATAATTCACATACCATATAACTCACCCAATTAAAGTGTGTAATTTAATGACTTTTAGTACGTTCACAGAGTTGTGCAACTACATGACCACAGTCAATTTTAGAACTTTTTCAACACCACAAAAAGAAACCTTGCATCCCTTAGCTAACACCCCTGAGTCCCACCCACCCCAGCACCCATACCCTTGCAACCACTAATCTACTTTTTGTCTCTATAAATTTTAATACATCCTCTGGATTTATATTTTAAATTTACATTTATATGTCTTAAGTTGGCTTTTCAGTAGAACTCACCTGAGGTACATCCAATGATCATGCATCTAAACAACCATCACAAAACTGTTTTCTCTGGACCCAGACTAGGGACCAAAGTTGCACCTATAAATATGGTTTTTAGATCTGGCAGCATTGGATGGGTTAGGACATGGGTTGAGGTGTGAAGATCCCAAGCTTCCTTTGACTTCTCATGGTACTCTCCTCCTGGGCTGGAGAGAGAGAGAGAGAGAGAGAGAGAGCTCTGCAATTTTTAGCTCCTTTTATTCCTGATCTGGGATCTCTTTTCATTTTTTGGAGAGGGACAGAGATATGACTGAAACCCTCACCCTTAACAACATCCATTTTCATGCTATGATTTGCACAGCCTTGTTTTTCATCAAGAATCACTGGTTTGAAGTGAAAGAGTTTCTATATGATAGATCTAGTTTACAAACTCAATCAGGTCAACTCAAGTCATACATATTTGCTACTCGAGTTTTTGAAATGATGTGTCAACCTGGTTTTAGGTATCAGAAATGGAATATTATAACTAAGGAATATAGGGTGATTTTTAAAAAGTAGTTTCCTATTTCCTAAAGTTCAGCTATTTTGTGTATATAAATTACTCTAATATTTATTAGTCATCTGCTATGTAGACAGCCCTGAGTTAAATGCTCAGTTATACAAAGAAGTGTAATCTGACTGAAATAAACTTAAAATTTGTAAGCCTGGACCTCCAGCCTTTGGACACCATAATCCTTTCCTATGTACACTATTAAGGAGATCAGTCTCCTTAACTCTGATAGCAACCAACATAAAGCCCATTCAGAAGCACAACATACACGAAGTTGAATCACATGAAGCCACCAATATTCTACCATTTTGACATACAAAAATGGCAATTGCAAATGGCTCAATCTAATAAAATAAGAAAAACTTGCACTAAATAATGATAATGAATGCTTACCATTTACCAGTAGTAGACTTTAATTTATAGGCTTTATCTCATTTAGTCTCACAACAACCTTATGAGGTAAGTAGTATTTTGATCTCCTTTTTTTAAATTTTAATTTTATTTTTTTATTGAAATATAGTTGATTTACAATATTGTATTAGTTTCAGGTGTACAAGTGATTCAATATTTTTATAGATTATACTCCATTTAAAGTTATTATAAAATATTAACTATATTCCCTGTGCTGTATAGTATATCCTTGTAGCTTATTTACTTTATACATAGTATTTCATAGACAAGAAAACAGAATCTCAGAAAGATTCAGTAATCAACTCAAGTTCATATGGTCAATAAGTGGTCTGTATGACACACAGAAAGGTTTGTGTAACACAAAAGACTATGTTCTTAAATATTGTATTATAGAAAACATTAAGGGAATTGTAGAGAAAGAAATGGCTATGGACAAGTTGGTATCCAAGTGTCTAGAATACAGTGGGTGTTTAATAAAATTAGAGGTCAGAGAAGGGAATGATTAATGCTAATAAAAATGCCAAAGCATGAAATTATTTTCATATCTTTCTTTTATATTCTAAAGCATACAGAATAATGTCCCCTCATGCTGTAACATCTCCCCTTGAGCCCTATCTCTGCCTGATTTTGTTTTCAGAGGTTCTGGGGAAATGAAGGCTCCACTCAATTCCCCTTCAGTCAGTAATCTCTGACCACTACCAAGAATCTTCAAACAGTTGGACAAAAATTTAATTTCCATATTGAGTTTTTCTCTTCCTATGGACTCCAAATAGACCCAGTATCCAACCATAAACTAGTTAAGGATAAGATACATACTCATGAAAATTGAATAGCAATACAAAACATCAGAGGAGATATATGAACTCTGAATGGGTCCTGCCCTGACTAATACATTCCACTCAGAATTCTGTTGCATCTGTGATTCAGGCAGTCTTTGGGCAGAGGTGATCTGCCTGGTAGGACACCTCTGAGTTTACTAACAACAATCACCAACTGATAAAACACCAATGTGTGAACCACTTGACTTCATCTTGTGATGAATACTCTTTCCCAAAGTTCTGTCATTGGTATCCACCACTCTATAATTTTTGTTTGCAAAGTATGTGCTGGCAACTGCTTCTGCAGCTATTTTAGAGTCCTGACATCTATCAATGTTTGGGGGCAATAGAATGATACAAGTCGTTCTCATAAGTCATTGGTACCAAAGGGCAATCCTAAGTTCTTCCAAAGCATTCTGGGAAGAGCATCACAAAGATGCCCATAAATGCTATCAGGCACTGCCTGCCGCATGAGCAAAATCTTCAATGAGAAGAGAGATACAGAGGAGCGTGACGGTGGTGAGCGCATGCAGGATAACTAAAATTAGTTTCCAGTTGGAGCTTCTCATTTCTGCCTTCTCTGGAATGGCTGTCATCTCCACGTTTTTCCCCATACATGGTCCATTCTGAGATGGTCCCCATTCAGAGGTTGAAATGTCAACTGTGCTGAAAAAGCTACTGAAATTCTGATGACGAATGAATGTGTAACATTTCGAACAGTTACTCTGGAATCTTCTCACTCTGCCAGAAAAGCAGCTAGGAGGAGAACCATGTTTATGTACTGATGCAAGACCTTGTTTCTGGCCTTGTATAGAGATGTCTCAAACATACTTGTAGGTTGATAATGCAACCTACTGATAGAGACCCATCTTGACCTAGGGTTCCCTGGCCCTCCCAGTGTTGCATATAGGCAACCCTATTCCCCAAGGAGGTCAGAGAATGGATGGTTAAGAGACAATTGGAAAAACTCTCTCCCAGAATCATGGCACCAAGCCCTGCAGACCAGCTGTTGTAGAGGCCCAAGTGAAAGACCAAGATTTCCCCCAAACATCTCCCTCAGAGAAGAGCCCACCTTATATTTGAGGGCTTACAAAGTCTCATGCTACAATTAGTGTCTCAATTCCTTTCTCTCGACCAATGAGGTACTGCTTGAAGAAAACAGCAACCTAATAACCTTAGTTGGATATTTATTGAGGTCTGTCTGAACTGATAAAATAAAAAAGAAGCAAAGAAATTTAACCCACATTTCATAATTATTTCTGGATGTATGCTTCCCATTTGCAACCACCCAGTGTTACAAGGGGGATAAAAGCCATTTGAAGATCAGCTTAAAAAGCAATAAATCGCATGGTTACCTTGGATAGGTTATGAATACATACCTCAGGACAAATGAAAAACTGACAGCTAACGTTATCCAAAGGCACGTTTGTGTTTGGGATCAGTTTTCTAGTGAAAGGCTGATGTTGCCGACGTCTTAAAAGTGAAAACGACGAGGTCTAGAAGATGTGATAAATGACTCAAAAGTGGCCTAAGTGATGACACTGATGTTGAAGATTCACGTAAAGCATTTAAATGCAATCTTTTGAAAAATGTGAAAATGGTAACAATTTTAAATTCATATTTTATGTAACACTATTCTAAATATACATATCAATATTATTAAATGAAATAATATAAGTAAAGATTTGACTATTTCTTCTACATCTTTAAAAGGTATATATTCAAGACATACCCCTCCTCCCCTCAATCTATCTCCTTTCTTAATCTTTCATTGGGAAAAATGGGAGGGATTACTTTATATTTGGACATATTTGGGACATTAGAAATGTTTTTAGATTAACATAGAGAAAACGTCATGTCCTATATATGAGAGAGATTAGATATGGTTGTGCCTCGTTTTGCCTGAATTACTGATTCCAATTTTTAAAATACTGTCAGCAAACATTCTGTAGAATATTTAAATCTGTATTAAGAGCCTGAAATTATTAAAACCATTAACCAACCTACTAAATTCATTGTTCTGATGCTGTCCAGCATATTTCTTACTCTTTAAAAAAAAAAAAACCCTGCCTATTTCCCAGTTCACTTTAGCTTAGACCTAGTTTAACTGTTAGACCTCAGTCTTGACTTTCAGGATGACTGTAAGATGTCTTTGACAAGGACCCAGGAAGAGTCATTTCACTTTTTGGCATTTTGGCTTCCCTACTAATAAAAAAAAGGATGATGTTGTATGCCCTGCTTTTGCCACAGGATTATGGTGAGGATCTGATGACATGAAAGCGGATTGAGAGTATTGTACTAGTCAAGTTTTCTTTCCTTAAATGTATATATTACAAAAGTTAACCTTCAAACTAAGGTTAACCTTTAAACCATCAAATGCTTGAAATTAACATTCAAAGCATATATTTAGGAAAGGAGGGAGGGAAGATAGAAAGAAGGAGGAAAGGGAGGGTGGGAAGGAGGGAGAGAAAAGGCAGTAAATAAATTATTCCGGAACTTGTGTTACAAAGGCTGTGGGTTTCCCAGACCTTTCCCCTTTCCTTTACCTCTATTGACTGCGGTTACTTCATTCACACCCACGTGGCCATAAGAGGACAAGCTGGAGGATTCCTCCTATTTCTCCTGGGTTTGCAGACCTCAGTTTTCCATGAACTTTATTTTCTTTTTGCAGACACAGCTAATGGAAACTTCGTTGGAGTTCAGGGTTTGACTTTCTCTTGTATGGAGTATTCTAATAGCTGTATTAGTCAGCATAAAAGAAATGGGCCATCCAAGGAATGAAAACTTCCCATTAAATGAGTTAACTATGTATTCATCTAATCATTTAAAAAATTTTTTCTAAGTAGTTTTCAAAAGGGTTTGAACCACAGCTTAGGGCACGATAAAAGACAGAGAAGATAGCAAATTTTAAAGCAAGATTTTATCTAAAAAGGAGAATAACTGGTTTCAAAGCCTGGAGATGAACAGATCTCTACATTCATAATGGTTATTAGAGCTAAGCCTTACGAGGGCTTAAGGAAATTACCTAATCAGGGCAAAGATCAAGTTTTTCTGACCACTGGGTCACACTCTGAACAGCAGGAAATCCTAGGCGAGACTACGTTCGATTCTGGGCAATACATTTTAAATTATATTTTCAAGTCACAAAGGTGAAAATAAAATATTCAAAATTTAAAGAATTATTCCTAGGAATAGAAAGAATAGAAATTTACCTACAGATTCAATTCATAGCTGAAGTGGGAATACCACTATGCTACTGGGGTAATGCAGCTTAAAGATGCTATAAAGGGGAACGCCAAGAAGTTGACTGCTTGGTGAGAGCCCCGTGGATGAAGGCCCTGCAGACGTTTCCTGCCACAGAGCATGGAAACAAGTGTGCCACGTGTGTGCAGAGCAAGAGTTGTGGGCTTGACTGAGAGTGACGGGGAATAGTCAACAGAGGGTCATGGGGAAGAAGGGATGGAAAATGTCTGAGAGACTTCGGTGATACTGGTAAAAAAAAATGTTGAAGATCCTCTTAAAGAATTTTACCAACTTACTGGAGACATTTGTTCATTTAATAAAACACTTGAGTGAGTGACACTGGAACCTGGCCTCTGCATCAGCAACAATTCAGCAGTGAAAGAACTTCTTTCCATGGAGAAATTAACTTCTTGTTGGCTCTGTACCAAGTAAAGAACAGCAAGTAGCAAAGGAAATAAAGCAGGAGCCAATCTTTATCTTCTCCCTGGAAAGCCCCTATTTCCCCAAGACCCTCTCCCTCTGGTCTTTGGCAGCCTCCTTCACAGCTGTCCTCCTCCTCTTCTCACTGCTGAACCCACTGGCTGTTTCCATGGAGGACCTTGTCTTGCTGTAAACGTGACTGCTTCTGGTGCTACAGACCATTCATCTATTTCCCTCACCTGTACACTCAGCTTATGTACTGTTTCAGGGCAGCCTACAATATTTGCCATCAGCCCTGTGGTTCTGCGGACCAAGTTACTTTACTCCTGAAGTTTACAGTATTACTTCCATATTACTGCAATTCAAAGTAGAGTTGACTTTAGTAAAAATGGAAATGGCTCTAGTCTTACTTGTATAGACTGGTTGAGATTCTATAGGGGTTGCCTCAAATTTATGTTATATTTAACTGAATTTTATGGACAGAAATGATACGTTTTACTGACATTCATGAATGTTGGGATCTATATATATATATATATGTGTGTGTGTGTGTGTGTGTGCTGCAATGTATCACTCAGCCAAAATTCTGGAGACTGTAACATATCATACATACATGATATGTTATTACTATAAAAACTCTACATCTAATTTCTCTCCTGAACTCCAGTTTTAGCAACTCTAAATACTTCCTTGGCATGTTGACCTTGCTGCTCCATTTTCTGTTCTAACTTGCTAAGCTAAAATTCTCCCCGCAAACCACCTATCAGATCATTAATTTTCCAATGTTTACCTTTTAAATGAAAAGTGTGTGAGGAGTCATCTTTTTATGCATCCCGAGCGGTCTTCTCACTTTCCCCTCAGTGGTCTGGGCTCTGGAATCAGACTTCTTGGATTAAAATTCCAGTTCTATTACTTAGTCCATGTCCCCCAATAGGCTTACTGTTTCACTTTATAAGCCTCGGCTTCCTGGAATCCAAAATAGTCCCTATCTCATGGAATTGCGAGAATTATAAGTGATCACTCATGTAAATAAATTAGTGCATTGTCATCACATAGTGAACTCCATGTTTGCTGCTGTCATCGTCATCATCTTAACTACCCCTGCCCCATCCTTGCACTCATTTTACTCACCAGATGATTTTGCCTCTCACTTCCCAGAGGAAATTGAGGATATTAAGTATGAAGTTCCTCAACTTCTTCTACCACCTCCAGTGTGGCAGATGACTGTGTCCCTGCCCATCTTTTCCTCTCTTCCTTCACTGTAGACAAAGATGTGCCCCTTTCTATGGCTTATCCTCTTCCTCCCAGCTGTGCTCTCTTTGCTACCCGCCTCAGCCCATCAGATCTGCCCCTCTTGGGGATGGAGAGTAGTGTTGAAGTGAATGACTAGACTTTGGAACTGAACAGAGCTGGTGTCAATCTTGGATCTCCCTCTTCCTGGTTCTCCGATCAGCCTCCTCTTCTGTAAAATGGAGATGATTTCTTTATGACTCTAGGTCATAGAGTTTGGGGGAGATTTAGATAAGATAATGACCATAAAGCATGGGGCTCAGTGCCTGGCACAGAGTAGGACCTGAATAAATGGCAGCCTTTTATTGTCACTGTTATGTCTGTGAGCGCTGCCAGCCTCGTGCCACTGTGCATTACACAGTGTAGGTGCTTGATAAACATTTGTTCTAGAGGTGGTGGTGAATGATGAATTATTATGAGCCATGATAAGTTGGCTCTGGCCAGGGCTCAAGATTCCTGACTCCTTAGAGAGCTGCCTGATATCACAAGTTCAAGGGACCAACATTCATGTAGCAGGGGGACGCTCTAGGCAAAAACATTGTATCTCTATGAGGATTTTGCCCCGAACCTAATGTAATCTCCAGATGAGCTGAACTGGACCAGGCAGAGGAACACCTCCTTTCTGGCTAAACATAGGTTCTAAGCTTAGAGCCCAAGGGCAGCTGCAATCTCCTTGTCTTTTTCCCTGGGGACCACACTTCGATCCATTTGAGAAGAAAAGCAACCCTATAGATACACAGTAAGAAAAAGAAGGGGTCCAGACACTTTGATCCTGAAAACCTACCAAAGAAAGTGGTGGCTTGGAAAGGGTGTGCCCTCCTGCTTGGAGGATGCCCAGACTCTTCTTGTCTCTCAGCCACGTGGATGAAGGATTCCCGTGAGTCAAGCCCTGGCCAGTATACCCAAAAAACTTAATCCGTAGAAAAATAATCAAAAAAGAATCTCAGTATTTTCAAAGGAGACCCCAAGGAAGGAGAGTAGGCCGGTGTGGCATGGGATAGAAAGTGGATGGCAAGAGGCAGGAGATGTAAGTGCCTTTAGGGGTTCAATGCAGCAGCAGTTTTGAGGAAGATTGGGACACTTAGGAAGATTAGTATCCTTAATTTAAATGTAGATTCTCTTGAATATCTTTAAGCTCAATTCTCTTTACGGTACTATAGAAAACCCAAAGCAGATAAATATGTGATGGCCTCATGTCAAAAGTGTGTTTCTTTGTTTATTGATTTATTGAGCATGTACTATGTGCCCAGCTTCACACTAGGTTCCGGGGATAAATGAATGGAATACAGCTTCTGCCTTCAACTTGTCTGAGAAGACAGGCATTCTAACCTTATCTCAGGAAAGCTGATACAACTCACAAGTATGTCAACCACGTAACAGAGAATGGCCATTCTTCTGCCTGGAATAACAGCTGGGGGATGCATATTTTGGAATTCTTTTTATCACAAATTTGGTCATTTGGCTTTATTACAGAGCTCACTTGGGTGTTTCACCTTAGCTAAGCCAATGATTGTTATGTGGTGAGAGTGGTAGAATCAGGTGACTGTAGCAATCTCCTTAAACCAAGTCCTACCTGTTTCTATTCTTCGGCTACCCAAACTCCATTTAGCTGTTTGATTGGCTATTTAAAGAATTCTGCTCTTATCCTTCACTAGAATTTCTTTTAGGTGCTGTTTTCAATCCTAACTGTACAAAATCCCCAGAGATAATTAATCAATGAGTCCTAAACAACACCTTGACAGATAATTCACTAATAATAATTTTGGAAGGTGTGTGAAAGACCATATAAATGGTTTTGGTCCCCTGGACTTCTACATCAGAACAGGCTTAATTGAAGGTGTTTACCTAAAATTCACTTTGCCATCTTCCAGTCATATATTCATATCATTTTGTAAGGATTGCTTAAACTAAATTTCTGTCTTATGACATCATATGATTAGATTGGAACTTGACTCTGTAACCTGACCTTTTTCCATGGAAGGGAAAAAAGAAAAAGAGACTTTCTTAGGGAGGTAACTAAGCCTTTTAAGGCAAAAGTGACCATCCCTTTCTGTTTAGGAACCGGAAGTTTGACTCTGTAAATGGATCTGCTCTTCCAACATTACCTAACGATTATTCATGGCTTCAGTTTTCTTTTTCTCTTTGTTCTATGCATGGCATTTAATGAAGATGGGTCACATGCAGACTCTAATTTCACAAAGAAATGTATGATGCTCAGCAACAGTTCTGTCACAAGACACTTAGGCTATCGCTCTGATATGGAAGACCTTCTCCAAGAAGCCATTCTGGCATGCAACCTTCTGAACTTGTCAAGTGAAAGTAGTCTGAAAAGTGTCTGCCTGCTGATAAGGCAGGTCTCAGCTATTTTTCTCCTTCCTTCTCTCTTCCTGCAGAGTGTCTGAGGCCACCTCTTGTGCTCCTTCCAACTTGGAGAGTCAACAATTCTCAGTCATAGGACTTGCCTCAGTGGATCATGTCACTGGGGAGCAAAGGGTTATTCTGTAACATTCTAGGTGGTTATACGGTCTCAGACTGTGCAACTGACATTCGTAGATTGATTTGGCTGAGATGAATCTTTCTGATAAAACCACATTCCTCCTCCCTTCTCCAGGTATTTGTCATCTTGTAATAGTCACTTTCCAAGTTCAATAATATCATGAGTGGTTTGCCTTGACCTTGCAGCTCCCTAGGGAAGGTCTTGGTCGTGATCACTCAAAGAGCAAATGTGTGTTGCCCCTTCAAAATGTATGTACACTGAATTCTTAGATAAGGTGACCATACTTTCTTAATGAAAAAAAAAAGAAAGAAGACCCATGTTTTGCCTGGACAGAACATTTGAAATTGGAGCCCTCCTAGGAAATCTAAAAATATTGCAGGATTCATGCAGCTTTTAGGGAAACCACAGAACAGTCAGAGTACAGACTAATCCACTAGTACGGAATATCCCACCACTCTGGGCTTGAATTATGTGTATAAACATACAGTCAAGGTTTTATACAGGCATACCTTGGAGACACTGCAGGTTTGGTTCCAGACCACTGCAATAAAGCAAATATCACAATAAAGCGAGTCACACACATTTTTTTTTTTGGTCTCCCAATGCATATAAAAGTTATGTTTATATTGTAGTCTATTAAGTGTGCAACAGCATTACGTCTAAAACAACAATGTACATATCTTAATTTAAAAATACTTTATTTCTAAAAAAATGCTATCACCTGAGCCTTCAGCAAGTCACAATCTTTTTGCAATAGTAACATCACCATAACAAATATAATAACTGAAAAAGTTTGAAATATTGTGAGCATTACCAAAATGTGACACAGAGACATGAAGTGACCAAATGTTGCTGGAAAGATGGTGCTGATAGACTTGCTCCATGCAGGGTTGCTGCAAACCTATAAAAAATGCAGTATTTGTGATTAAAAAAAAATAAAGCAAAGCATAGTAAAAAGAGGTATCCCCTCTCATGCCTTATCCACCTTCTCAGAGTCTAACTATATGGACTGATAGCTGTTCAGACAAATCGGAGGGAGCAGTGGCAAGAGGGTGATTTTTAATCCAAGTTTCCCCAATGTATGAACACGGGGTGATTCGTTCAGCCTTTCAAAACCTCAGTTTCATCTGTAAAATGGGGAAACAAATGCTTCCTTTTGGAGTGAGGCTCAGATATAAGTGCAAAACGGCTGATACCGAGAGGCACGCAGGGCTCTGAGGCTATTCCACGCCCCCGTCCACATTAACATGTTTGCAGAGCCCAGAAGGCACGTGCTTCTTGGTTCCTCATAGAGCGGGAGTCAAGAAAACTTGAAATCTACTAATTTTCTTCATTGAAATAATTGCACTTATTTGAGTATCTTAGTTTTTCCTCTGAGCTGCTTTCCAGATCTGAGTGTCTTGTGAGGCGTGAATGGCAGCTTATCTTGCTGAGAGTGTGGAATAAAACCTTAGCAGCCTCTGGTGTTAAAGGGCTTGACTTATCTCAGGGTGGTGGCAGAGCGCCCTGGCTGGCTTTGCTGCTTTGTCTTTGCACTCTGTATGGTTGCTTAGCGCAGCTGTCAAACACCTCGAGTGATCCTAAGAGCATGATGATGGACAGTCTATGCCACTCCCAGGACATCCTAGGTCGGTGGGCATTTTCCTTTTTAGCATTGACTCCTTAAGAAGTACATGCCAAAAGAGATTTTGTTAGCTTTAAAGAACTATGAAATATGAATTAAGATACAGATAATGTAGCCTTCTGTAACACATAAAGCTTGTCTCACTCCATGAATAATTGTGTTTCTGAAAAGAGCATAAGTGTAACAAACTCAATTTAAACTGTAATCGGGCAATTCTCTGTTCCAAGGAACTCTTGGTGAAGCTTTCTTCTATAGCTAATAATAATAATACTATTTAGCTACTTTGGAATTTGATAGATAATATCAATTTATATACTTTTCAAAAACCGTGGGCTGTCTCTCTCTCTCTCTCTCTTTGAGCAAAAGGGGATAGGATAATCATTTATCTCCTTGTTATCTTCTATGGTTGGAGATAGCATATGAGGCACTAGTTCTTGGGATGAAAGGACCCCTCCTCCCAGACTTTTGTTTCCCCAAGAGCCTCTATATTACCAAGACAAAGGTTCAAAATTATTCTTTCATATTAAGCTCTTACTTTATCTGGATTTGATTTTTGCATAAAGAGCGAGGTAGAGAGTCAATATTTTCAATAAACGATCCTGGCACAGTTTATCAAATCATCTTTTTCCTATTGTATCTGCAATGCCAGCCAGCTATTATATATCAATTTTTCATATTTGCATGAGGCTTTCCCCAGGTACTTATCTGTTTTATTGATCTATTCCTGCAACGACACAACACTGTCTTGATTATTACTGATTTTTAATAGGTCTTGGTATTTGGTAAGAAAAGTCTCCCATCTAATTCTCCAAGGGTATCTTAGCTATTCTTAACCCTTCACTCCTGCATTCAAGTTTCAGGATCATCTTTTCAAGTCAATTAAATGTCTTGTTAGGATTGTGATTGAGATTTTATTGAATCTATATATTGATTGGGGATTATTGACATCTTTGTTATATTGTCTTCCTATTCATGAACTTAGATTAGTGCTACATTTATATGTCTCCTTTCTTGTCCTTCAATAAGCTTTTCTGCTCCTGGGTACCATGCTTTTACATGGGTTGAATTGTTTATTATAGAGTTATGGGAACCAACACAATACTTTAAAACAGTGCTTGCTGTCCCACCTCAACTATGTCTTTTGTCCAGGAGACCATCTCTTGCTCTATTGTAGATCCTGAGAATGAATGCGGACAGCAACAGAAGAGAGAGCCATCAAGCCAAAGTCAACCAACACAAGTGGTGGAACAAGTACTCCTGCTGGGATGAACAGAATTGGGGAAACCTTTGGGAAAACAATTTGTCAATTAAGATTATTCATAGTGGGGCTTCCCTGGTGGCGCAGTGGTTGAGAATCTGCCTGCCAATGCAGGGGACACGGGTTCGAGCCCTGGTCTGGGAAGATCCCACATGCCGCGGAGCAACTAGGCCCGTGAGCCACAACTACTGAGCCTGCGCGTCTGGAGCCTGTGCTCCGCTACAAGAGAGGCCGCGATAGTGAGAGGCCCGCACACCGCGATGAAGAGTGGCCCCCACTTGCCGCAACTAGAGAAAGCCCTCGCACAGAAACGAAGACCCAACACAGCCATAAATAAATAAATTAATTAATTAAATTAAAAAAAAAAAAGATTATTCATAGTGGCACTGTACATAATGTGGAAAACAAGAACTAATCCAAGTGTCTATCAACAGTATAATAAATCTTTATATATTTGTAAAACTTGGAACTCTGCAGTAGTGAAAATCAATGGACTACAGCTAAAAACTGCAAAAAAGCAAGTCATACAGGAAAACATATAGCATGATTCAATTTATATGTAAGTTAAAATAGGCAAAACTAAGTTATATATTTTTAGGGATTTGTTCATATGTAGTAAAATCACAAAAGTATAACAAGTTGATTAATTAAAAAATGTAGTCTGGTAGTTACTCTGTTGGGGAGAAACCGATGAATTGGAAAGGGTTACATGGAGGTTTTAAAGGTCCCAGTCTTTTGTACTTTTTAAACTGGGTGGTGGGTGCACGGGTGTGTCTGTTTTATTACTGTCTTCAAATTTTGGTATATTTTATATAAACACTATGTGTATGGTACATTGCATAATAAAATTTTAGAAGGATGATAAACTAATTCTTTGCAAATATTTAATTGAATGGTATACAATAGTAATAAACCAATCTATCTAACTATCTATATATATACATATAGAGTGTGTCTCAAGAAAATGCATGCATATTTTAATGATGGTTATTTATTTTAAATGGCATTTATGTTTTTATGATATTACTGTAAGAAGTCTCAGGAAGAAAATATTTGAATGTTTGCTATTTCTTTTTCTTGAGTGACTATGTATTAACTTCTGTGGGGAAAGTAAAGCTCTAGGCACTTATGATACATCATGGAACATAACTAGGATTCCTGCCATTCTGGAATACATACTCTAGCTAGGGGTGAGGAGTGGATGGCAGAGAGAGACAGACTGAAAACAGTGAGCATACTATATTAATAGATTGCATCTTATGTTGGGAGGTGAGAAGCAACCACTAGAGCAGGGTCGTAAGTTCAGGATTGCTTGATGAGCTGCCATTTTGAACAAGGTGCGCAGGGTGGGACTCCATGGAGGAGTTTACTTCTGAGCAAAGACTTGAATGGGCGAGTGACCATACGGATTATTGGGGAAAGGTTGTTTCAGGTGGAGGGAACAGCTAAGGCAAAGGCCCTAAGATGGGAGCATGCCTGGGGTGTTTAAGGAATAGCAAGGGGCTGGAGTAGAGTTAGCAAGTGGCGATGATGTCAAAGAGGCAATGGAGGGTCATGAGGGCTTCTGTATGACTTCGTCTTTTTCTCTGAGTGAGGAAAGGAGTGATGTTCCAATATCATATCAGAATCTGGCTGTCATGTTGAGAACAGACTGTTAGGTGTTGAGGGCAGAAGCAGCTGGTAGCCTGTTACCACAATCCAGGCAAGAGGCGATGTGGCACAGAGAGTCTCCAAGTATTTCTGAGATTGGCGGTATTCTATGGAGAAAAAATGTTGTTTAAGCACTCTGCATTTTTCTTGGACCTACATTCCAAGTAAGCAAATATCTGAACAACTGCTCTCAATCTTAGAATATGTTGGCGGTTGTATTCGAAATCTAAATATCCAGTGTCTTTACATTTCAATAGAATTGTAAATTTTCCTTTACTACTTTAAAAATCCCCTTATAAGGTTATGGGAATTCTACCCAATGGAAATGGGCAATTATTATAATTAATGGTTGTAAATGGACTATGTGACAACGTGAAAAACCCTCAAGATGAAATGTTCAGTGAAAAATAAAAACAAGAGGCAAACTGTGTATTTGTATACTACGACCATTGAACAAAAAAGATCCATGACCTTCCAGCTGGGCCAGCCCACTTCCTCTTGGGCCTCATGTACTGTAGCGCTCCCCCTTGCTTGACTTCCGATAACCACCTTGACCTTCCCATTGATACTTAAGCCTCCCAGGCATGCAGTTTCTTCAGAGTCTTTGCATGGGCTGTTCCCTCTGCCTGCAGGGCCCTTACTCTGTGGCCCTCATGGGCCTGCATGACTGACTCCTTCACCTTCACCAGCGAGGCCTTGACAGACACAGCCACTCCCTTCTCCCTTGGCACTTCCTATCCCCTTGATTCGGTTTGTTTTTCCCACCGTACTTATCACTACCCAACAGGCACTTCGCTTTATTTGTGTATTTGCTTATTGTCTCTCCCCCTCCAACTGAAAAGTAAACTCCCCAAGGTCAGGGGTCTGTTTTCTTCAGGTTTTGTTTTTGAACCGTACCTGGCACATAGTAGGTACACACAAGAAATTGTTGAATGAAGGACTATTACAAAGGCCTGAATTTTTTAAAATTGTTAACAATTATTGATGATGATTCACACTCTAGGCCTTATTGGAGAATGAAGGGATCACGTGGAAGGTTATTAAAGGAAGGAGCTAAGGGTCTACTGAAATCACCTACCTCGGAGAAGTTGTTGAGGAGTTGGCCCCTGTGTGTCAGGGCATGAGAAGCACTTGGCACACTGGTAAGCCTCGGGTAAGCTGTAACCTAGATGCTGAGGGGTCAGTAGAGGCAAAGGAACACTTCTCCTACTGAGAATGTGGACTCTGGCCTAAGGAGTTAATGAGAAATGCCACTGTCAAGACAACGTCTAATATTAGAAGAAAGTGCTGGGCAGACCATATCAGAGGAGAAAAGACCCATCCCAGGGACAAAGGCACCCCTGGATGGTTTCCTAGGTCTGGAAACAGTGGGCAAGATCTGGGCTGGAGGAAGAGGGCAGCCAGAGAGCAGATTTCGTAGCAAGCAAAGAAATGATCAGAGCAAACTATCATCCTCACGTTGAGCTTGCAAATTCTAATTGCATGTAGCTTATGGAGCTCTGGCTGGGGAATTTTTGGCAGAACTTAGATTCACCTGTTATACATAGTAGAGCAGTACTATGTCATGCTAAAATATCAGAATAATCCCATACGGGTTGGTAAATAGCTGCTGCTCAAGCTCTTCCCCCAGCATTCCAGCCCAATCTCCCCAGGATCCAGAGCTTTAGAGGTGAAGCTTGGGGCCCCTGGGATCCTGCTAGTATCTCTTTAATTGGCTGGGACCTGTTATATAGCTTGCTAAACATTTTTATTATCATACCTGCAAAGTAATAGAATAGATTATGTCTACAAAAATCAAATGAAGAAGGAATGTGGAGATATTTGGACTTTTTAGAGTCATAGGAGAGTCATCAGGAAAAGCTAGAGAAAATCCTAGGAATAAAGAGACTCTGCAGCTAAAATGTAAGTTGTCTGTGACCAAGAAGAGGGAAGAAGTTGTGTTCCCTTCCTTCATGGCTAAAGTCCAATCTCCTGCCTTGTTCTCCCAGCACAGGTGAGGAACATAAGGACCTTGAGTTTCATTTCAAGAAGTCAGAGGCATTGAGATGTGGTTATAGACACTTTCCTATTCTATCTTTAAATCAACCAGAAAGGTAGACATTTGTGATGGGGAAACTGGTCCAAATATTTAACCCCATCATTACTCTAACACCGAGCACAGGGAAGCCAGGGAAATCGCAGTTGCACATCCTAGCCCTGAGAATGTACAGAACCAGAACTCTGCAAGGTGGGATGCCCGTGTCTCCTCCGACCTCTGAAACCAGCACGCCCGGGTTATAAGTACTACCACTTACTCGGCTGTCTTGTGGCAGTTACACGCACATGCCTGCCATTCAGAGTTTTGGAGTGTGCGTTGACATCTGTGTGTGTGTATGAAGATAAACGGGTGCTTGTTTCGATGCAGGGCGTGATACAAGGACCCTGCTGGCATGCTGTTGGGAACCTCCGGTAAAGCCTGTAGGATCGGTTATGGCCCTTGGACTCACTCCCTTGTGGACCTGTTCAGGGTGTAATCTATTTTCAGTCTACGATTGTCTGTTTAATGTAGGAGCAGAAGCTTTCACTGAAATAGAGCATTGAATCAAATCCACATCTATTAAACAAATAAACAATTTTGTGGAGGGTATTTTTTTTCCCCCCTAAAATACAGCTCTTTCTCTGGTAGTTCAAAAAAATTGCTGTAAAAATTGGCATTTTAGGAGGGGAAGAATCAGAAGATGACTATAAACCTTAGGGAGCCTAGAGGAAAAATGGAAAGGGGACCTATTGTAGTTATCCTATTGGGGTAAACGTAGGAAAATTTAACTCAGAAACTAAGAGAATATTCCAGTGCACCAAATATATAGACGCAGCCCTCTGAACTCAGCACCAGGGCGTGCACTGAACAGGTCAGAGAGACCCCAGTCCCAATGCCTCAGCGGGAAAAGTACCCCCTGGAGTTGTTCACAGAACCACCCTGACCACAGCATGCTGCTACCGCCACTAATTAGGGTTGAAAAGTGAGATGACCTTGATTTGTCTTTCCCTACACCAGACACACAGTCAATTCCACCATTGTTTTTCAGATCAAGGCATTTGGCATTTTTCACCTTTGTTTGCCAAGCTTTTACTGGAACCGTTTGATAGTCAATTTGATTTAACCATAAAGATGGATTTGGCAGAGATTGGGGTCATTTTAATAACTCATCACACAGGTGAAGGTCCTGAGCTCCACATCCAGCTGCAAACTGTCGCCTGCCTTGGACTGACCATGGACTCCCTGGAGACAGGCTGGGCTGGAGCTTAGTTAATCTGGCTAAACCGCCTGTGCCCCAGACTAGGGGAACCCTGGTTAAAAGGTCTGATTGTTTTCTTGTTTCATAAGAGTCAGACTGCCTGGATTCAAATCCTGGCTCTATCACTTTGTAGCTTTGTGACCTCTGGCAACTTATTGAATCTTACTGACCCATATATGCCATGGGGATAATAATAGGGTTATTATAGGAAGCACATTCGGTGATATATGCAAAGCACTTAGTACAATGCCTGTTCGTAGGAAAGCACCTAATAAATTTTAGTTGCTGTGATAATGAAACACTTGCCCTATTTTTCAAAAGCCATTTTAGCCAGATCGAATCTGTACCAAAAAGGCTATTGCCCATGAAATTTATACCTTCCTGTTTCTAATAATGTCAGCTTGTAAAGATTTATATAAGTTCATTTATATCTGTTAGCTTAACTTGGAAATGTTGGAGATTTGGTCTTTCTTCAGAAATGTTTATGTGAGGATGAAAGCCCCATCACTCGCATTAATACATATCATCATTGACGTGTATTGTGTTGACTCAATGTCTATTATATGCATGTGTGAAACTGAACCACGTAAAAGCAGAAATTACGCGTTCCTGCCAAAAGGAAGTGAATTGAAAGGAGGAGAAGCAGAGCCTGTGCAAGGAGAAAATTGTCCTATCTCTCAGCCAGTGTCAGAATGTGGAAATGTTTACAAAATGCTCATTAAAAGAAAAAAGGATTGCAAGATAGAAACAAAATCTGGTGCACAAGTTTACACTAGGGAGATAAGAAAGGCTAGGCCCCTATGGGGGATTTTGTTATCCAATTACTGCAACCTGATTTTGGGGGGGGAGAGGAAGAGTGGTAGGGGGAGGGAGAGAGGGGAAGTTTCCAAACTTGTCTCCAGTGACACGAGACATTTACGCTCCGCAAGATAAAACTGCCACTTAGAGCTCAGGAGCGCTAAACCTTCCTGGGTTGGCCTGGGGGTCGGAGCAGAGTCATGGGTTCCCTGGCCCTGCAGCTGTGTGCTCTCTCCTGCCTGGTGGCTCACTCGGTTTCTGGCAGCCCCATCATGAGCCTGGAGCAGTCGCCTCTGGAAGAAGATATGCCCCTTTTTGATGATGTCTTCTCAGAGCAAGATGGTGTCGACTTTAACACACTGCTACAGAGCATGAAGAAAGAGTTTCTCGAGACATTGAACCTGTCGGACATCCCGATGCAGGATGCAGCCAAGGTTGACCCACCAGAGTACATGTTGGAACTCTACAACAAATTTGCAACAGATAGGACCTCCATACCATCTGCCAACATCATTAGGAGTTTCAAGAATGAAGGTAAGTGGAGATTTTACTGATCACATTTGGATTCGAGTTTTTAGAAGCGGTGAGTAAATTTACAATGCGTGGAAATGATAAAGGTGAAAACATCTATATAGGGGTGTGTGTACACAGATACCCCAAAACAAGGCACATTTTGGTCTATACCGTTTTTATGGTCATTTTCCAAATATTATTAAAAGGTATCAAAGAATATCTTTTAATCCAATGCCATAAAGTGTCTACCATTTTGACATTATAATTGGGTCTTTGCAAATTTTCAATTTGGACAGCAGGTAATAAAAAATACTAATGTTGGTCTACCACTATACCTTTGTCTGTCATTTTCCAGATAGGGCTCAGTTCCGTTTAGCTTTTAATTGAATACAAAATTTGTCAACTTCTACATAGAATGAAAATGATGACAATAGGTAAAATACAGAAAGTTGTGATTTGCGTTTCGCTCAAACTTTGGGTGAGTTTCAGTTTTGTGACCTTATTTAAGAAATGTTCAAACAGGACGGAAACATATTTTAGAGATTCTTCCTAAAGTTTTGTTTTGTTTGTTGTGACGTGTATATCCTTGAAGCACTGTTTATAGTTTCCAGGAAGTGCGCATGGCCCAATTAATGATCCAGCTTATTCTGTGTCTTTATGAAGAGCAATGTACCAGCTTTAAATATCAGCGGGAAAAGTGTGTTTTCTGCCCCCAGATCTTTATTCAGTACTAAATCTAATGACTTAGCAAGTTAATCCTTTATTTAATATGGTACAAGTAATCAAGAAAAATTTTTTCTAATATCTATGGTAAAAGTTGTGGGTCCAAAATAACTAATTCTTTCATATTTACCAATTATGCTTTTATAGTCATTAATCAGGTACAAAAGAGGGTTTGGATAGACGTTGGCCAAATATTCTTGAAAGCAAAAAGGCGGTGACAAGATTTAGCTCAAGATTTGGATTTTTCAGACAGGGTTGACTTAGTAGATGTGGATAATTAGCTTAATTTCTCTGAATCTGAATTTCCACATCTGTAAATTGGGGACAATATACCTACGTAACACAATTGAGCAATTTCAAAGAGGTTACAAGTAAGAAAGTACTACATTTGCTATGAAGTATTAAACAAATGTCAGTTGTTACTAATGAATTCCTTAAATTCCAGGCATTGGGGGAAATGTTGAATAGGTATTGCTCAGTCCTGGAGATACTATTTGCCTTTAAAATTTAGGTGACTGACAAAATTTCAAATATTTAGTAACATATTGAAAATGTGACTTAGTAACATTTAGTAACATAATGGAAATGACAAGCTGAAATTACAGATTCTTTCTGTGGTCAGTCTGAATTGAAAATAAACATCCTCCTTCCCTGGGAAGCCTTCCTAATGTTTCTGAGTGCGGATCCCTGGGTGGCTGGCTCAGGGTGTGGGTGGGAAAATATTCGCATCCCTGGGGAAAATAGGAGTTTTCCAGTTCTCACTTCTGTGGAGGATTTGGATGGTCCAGGTGAGGAAATGGAGTTTTCAGAGCTTCTTATTACTGAAGATCAGTGAGGGCAGGAACAAACCTCTCCGTGGACAACCCAGCTGCCCCCACCTCTGCCAATCCACTGGTGAAAATGCACAGCCCAAGGTCATGAATCCTGCACTGGGCTCGCCCTGTCGGCTGTTATTGTCTTTCTTTGATTCTCTACCATTTGCTAAGTGCAACTCCCTACGAGACAAAGACCAACAAAACAAAACAAAACCTCCTCCAAATCTAACTAACAGGGGAAAACAAGTGCTGCTTCAAGGTGGAAAAAGCATGACTTTATTTCCTACCACTGCTTTGACCTCTCCTTGTCATCTTGGGGAGGTCAGTTCTCTGCACTGAGGCTTGATTTCTTCCAGAATCAAATGAACAGGATACCGATACCAACATTATAGGGTTATTGTAAGAACTAAATGAAACAATTTGCAAAGCACCTGGCATGTGAAATTTGCTCAGCAAACACTAGCTCCCTTGCCTGAAATGTAACACCTCCATTATTACTGTATTTGCACATGCACAGTGAACTTATTTTTATATCAGCTTTATTGAAGTATAATGGACATAAACAATAAACTTCACATATTTAAAGTGTATACTTTGATAGGGTTTGACATATGTAAACATCCATTGGAACCATCACCACCATCAAGATAGTGAACATATTCATACCACCAAAAATATTCTTGTGCTCCTTGGTAAACCCTTCCTCCCACTACAGTGAGCTTTTATTGTGCATTTTTCTAATGGATGGAGCAACCAGTCTATTCCCCTACTTTTGGTCTTCTCATGTTTCCTGTCCAAGGGGAATCAAGTTTTCTCCTTTTCTATAAGGGGCAGGGGACTACTACCATATTACTTGATGTATTAAGGACGTATGTCATGCCCGTAAATCAATTCGGTCTGATGCCCAGAATCATCAACTCATCAATATTTTTAAAGTGCTACCTCTGTTTAAAGCATCATGGTAGATTAGAGGCATAGAAGGGAGGTTAAGCTGTGGTACGTGCCAGTAGGATGACAATCTAGTTAGGAAAAATCCATTCATAAAGACAACTGAAAATCAAGGATGTAAATGGCAAGGTCAAAGGAGAGGTATAGAGGGTAAATACTCAAGTTACCCAGAGAGGAGTGGGCTTCCAGATAGAGAGGTGAAGAAGGGAGGGGCCCATAGGGAGGGGTCACAGCTAGATAGATGGAGATGAGGGGGTAGAGCTTCCCAAGGGTCAGAAGAACATATCCAAAGGTGCAGTATACAGTAAAGCAAAGGAGTGTTTTGGCAAGTACTGAAGATATCAGTCTACTTTAAATAGGAGAATTTTTTTAACATTTCTACAAATATTAATTGATAAATTGCAATGTTCCATGCTGTAGGGGATGAATGGGAGCTACGACTGGATCAAGAGGTTAAGACCTAATTATAGGTAGCTTTGCGAGCCATGCTAGAGAGTTTAAATTCATTCCACTGACCTGTAATTCTCACTGGCAGTGTATGAGATGATTTTAGGTGGTACCCAGAGGAAGCTGTGAATCATGTGAAATCAGTATATGTTTTTATTAAAGTGGATTGAAAAAAATCCACATAACTATCATCTCGCACCCCTCTTTTCACGAATACTGTTGCTTAGGACAAGCCTAAAAGAGGAAGTTAGTATAAAAACAATATAATATCAAGTTAAAGAAAAATATTTAAAAGTACAATCTGGAACAAGGACCTCACTGAAATAATGAATTGGATATACAATTGGGAAAAGGCTGCCAAAGATGATAGCGACCCCCTCAATTGGTGGTCTTCAGCATCTTTGGTGTCATGGAACTTTTTGATTGATGATAGATATCTTCAGGGATTCCTTGTGGACAGGTATTACCTGGAACATGTGTAGAGGATTTGGACACCTATAAAATTCTCAGATAGGGAGTCAACATAATAATATTTGGAGGTGTGCTTCTAAGACTACAGGACCTTTACAATTTTATTTCATAAACATTCTGAGTGATTCCTATGTGCTGCATTTCCATGCCAGGTGCTAAGAGTACAAAATTAAGGCAACCAATCTATCCCCAAGGTTCGTTTCCCCTCATTCTTCCTTAAGGAGGACCACAAACCCCAAATTCAACTGCTGTGACCCCCTTAGTGTTATGCCTATCTTGTTGACCTTGTCAGGCTTTGTTGTCTAAAGCAGGGATCAGCAAACTTTTCCTGTAAAGGGCCAGACAGATAGTAAATATTTTAGGTTTTGTGGGCCGTATGATCTTGGTCGAGACTATTTAATTCTGCCATTGTAGTGCAACAATAGCCACAAACACAATGCAGAAATGAATGGGTGAAGCTCTTTTCCAGTAACCCTTTATTTCCAAAAACAGGTGGCAGGCCTGATTTGGCCTGTGGGCTAGGTTTACCAACCCCTGGTCTACATAGATGTTTTTCAGGAAGACCCCGACTATGTGAGGGTCTCCATCCATTACAAGTACAAATAGGAAAAGCCATGACATCCTCGTCACTGAAAAGCTTCAAGAAAAAAACAACCACCACACGTGTCTCGTTTGATAGCTCCTCACTGGTTAGAAAAATTGGGGGTTTGCCTGGACAATCTCCAAGGTCCCTCCCAGGTCTATAATTCTGTGACCGATAAGCTACGCAAACAAGGCTGGGTGCGTTTTCTCTCATTCATGAGGCGGCCATTTTCCATTTTAGTCTTGGCAGCTTAACTCAGTCTAGCGTTCTACCCTTGACCTTTCAGTATTCTCTCTTAGAGAATGCTAACACTGTGTTTGTTTTCATTGATTTTCCCTCATTCTCTCTGTATCAAGCCTCCTGAATGGACAGGCGTTCTTACTGAATAAATAAGCATCTGTTTTTCTCTGTAACATACTGCAAATCTGATTCCTTTTTTTTTTTCAGATCTGTTTTCCCAACCAGCCAGTTTTAATGGGCTCCGAAAATACCCTCTCCTCTTCAATGTGTCCATCCCTCACCATGAAGAGGTCATCATGGCTGAACTCAGGTTGTACACCCTGGTGCAAAGAGATCGCATGATATATGAAGGAGTGGACCGGAAAATTACCATTTTCGAAGTACTAGAGAGCAAAGGGGACGGTGAGGGTGAAAGAAGCATGCTGGTCTTGGTGTCAGGGGAGATCTATGGAACCAACAGTGAGTGGGAGACTTTTGATGTCACCGATGCCATCAGGCATTGGCAAAAGTCAGGCTCATCCACCCACCAGCTGGAGGTTCACATTGAGAGCAAACATGAAATGGAGGATGCTGGCAGGGGACAATTGGAAATAGACACTAGTGCCCGGAATAAGCATGTCCCTTTGCTTGTCGTGTTTTCTGATGACCAAAGCAGTGAGAAGGAGCGGAAGGAGGAACTGAATGAAATGATTGCCCACGAGCAACTTCCGGAGATGGACAACCTGGGATTGGAAGGTTATTCCAGTGGACCTGGGGAAGAGGCTTTGCTGCAGATGAGGTCAAACATCATCTATGACTCCACTGCCCGCATCAGAAGGAATGCAAAAGGAAACTACTGCAAGAGGACCCCGCTCTACATCGACTTCAAGGAGATTGGCTGGGACTCTTGGATCATCGCCCCGCCTGGATACGAAGCCTACGAATGCCGTGGTGTTTGCAATTACCCCCTGGCAGAGCATCTCACCCCCACAAAGCATGCGATTATCCAGGCCTTGGTCCACCTCAAGAATTCCCAGAAGGCTTCCAAAGCCTGCTGTGTGCCCACCAAGCTGGAGCCCATCTCCATTCTCTATTTAGACAAAGGTGTCGTCACCTACAAGTTTAAATATGAGGGCATGGCCGTCTCTGAGTGTGGCTGTAGATAGAAGAGGAGTCCTGTGGCTTATTTAATAACTGTAAATGTGTATATTTTGTGTTCCTATTTAATGAGATTATTTAATAAGGGTGTACAGATCATAGAAGCTTGCTGCCTTAGGGAATTTGACAGGTCGGTTTGTTGTAGGAAATGCATAATTTACTCCACAGTCTAGTCCCTTCCAATCTATGTTTCTTTGGACTTGCCATTTCCTGGCAAGGCCATCTCTAATAGTAAGTGGCAAGCCCACACTACTTGCCCTTTAGGCCGATTCGAAAGCAACACCCCTAAGCAGAAAAACAGTGTCGAGAGAGGTAGATATTCGTGTATGTATATGTGTACATAGATAAACCTATAAAATCCTTTTGGTTCTATAGAGGCAGATTCTACTCACACACCTGCATAACCCAATCAAATGTGTATATGTTAAAAGACAGTGGGATGTTCTTGGTCACCTCTTCTCTAAGCAGTATTTCCATCAGGATAATTTGCACCAGGAATTTAATCATCCTAGGAAGTATTACATTTCCGAAATACTACTGGAAATGTAGGGGTAGCTTTTGTCAGTTGAGTTTCTGCTATTACTCAGAGCAGCAGGGCCTGGTAAAGAAGGCTGCATGTTTGAGGGGAGGGGTTATTTGATACACAAACCAAGTGGCTTCAAGGGGCAGTGGCCTTAAGGGACAACAGCAAAGAATGAGCCCACGGGGGACCAGTGTGCTCTAGAGGGCAGTGCCTGGTCAAGAAAGGAAAGCAGAGGGGACTTATCTGTTCCTAAGGCAACAGGAAGGAAAGGCCATGTGTGTTGGCCTTTATGGTTGCAGAGGGTACAAGAGGTGCGAGGGGCTCTTAGGGGAGGAGGGGCAAAGGATATAGATGCTGTCCTAGGACGTGTTTGTAAAATTATAAGCAGTTCTAATTGGAGAGTTAAATATTTTGGACAAAATAAAATTAACAAAGACCAAGAGGAGGAAAAATCAGAAGGGATCTGTTTGTTGGACTCTTCTTACTATTTTTCTTCAATTCTTCATATTTCTCCTTTGCCTCTGAACCTCTGCTCTTGCTGTTTTCTACCTTTTCCCTTCCCTCCCCCTTTTTTGCCTGATCACCTTGTGTCCTTCTCCCATTCATGTGTCCCCTATCATCCCTGGCCTTCATTGCCCCTGCTTTGAGCCGGAAGAGGACACCTGAAAGCGTTTGCTCTTGGGATAAAAGGAGTTAGTGCTCTAATTTCTAGATTTCCCCCTGATATTTTATTTAGTTGAGTTGCTAATATATAAAATGTTTTGTTCATGAAGAATACTTAAGTGTAAGAAAAAGAGAACCAGAGTCGAAATGAATACATTTAAATAAATGAATTAAGAAATAGACACACAACCAAATGACTCGAAAGCTAAGCTGGAATTTGGAAATCAGGTTTGCCCCATGATGGAAACCCTGTAGCCTTCCCAACCTTCCCACTCTGCAGTCTTTCTGTTTGGGAACTGGCCAGGACTAAGGGACTGGGAAGTATTCCTGATGACAATGGTCTGGGGCGTCTGCCCAGTAGTTGGCCAGTTGGAAGGACACTGAGACTTGGTCCCAGTGCCCCCCGTGCAGGACCACAGGCGTTGTGCAGGGAGAACCACAGCAGAGCAGTTCTCAGACTGTTCTGACACCTCCAGGCAGACCACATGGATGGTCCATCCTAGAATCGGGAATGTGGTTTCCAGCACATTGTCCCCCCCCACCCCCCTGAATGCTTCTTTAAGAAGGCTTGCACTTTTTTTTTTTTACCCTGGAAAACCATCAGCCTTGCTTTCACAAACCTCTGGGGTCATAATCTCATTTTGCCCTAGAAAATAGAGACCAGGGAAGCTATTTTGAAGGACATTTTGCCCAATTTGGCCCTCAACTCTGCACATCTGTTGTCCACTGGTATCCAGAGGGTGAATCCTGGAGAATCCATTGCCCCTGGAAGAGTGGTATTCTGGCCATCAGTGGGTATACAGTGATTGACAATTTGAGATAGCCATGCAACTCAGAATCATTCATTTATGGAATACCCTCCATAGAAAACGGTGTGCTTGCATGTGTGTGTTTGTGTGTGTGTGTGTGTGTGTGTGTGTCTAACTGGCTTTATATAGCCAAGCTTAGTACCCTCCGTGGGATGGGGTGCATCCTTTACATCCATGGATCCATGGTACGTACTGTATACTCATATACTCTACGGTACTTCTTATCCTTTCTAAAGGACACTGTAATAGACATAACGGTAAAACCTTGGTTGAATGGGATTGTTCTAACTAGATAAAAATCAAGCAGAATTTTCTTTTATATGTAAAATACATAAGACAATGGTATGCTGGTGAATGCTTTATACCCAGCAGTGGCGAGGTGCGGGTTGTGAGGAGGGAATAGCTCTGATTTGTGGGTTTCAATGGCGCAAATACCCCCTCCATGGCCTACTTCAAGCTACCAATGTGATGTCAACTGGCTTGCAAAATACCCAAAAACGTAACAGTAAGCTCTCGGGAGCCACGTCTGCCAACTCTGGTATCCTCCTGTTATTAGCACGTTCATATTAGAACACTAAAGATGTGACGTGCCAGACTCTGCTTTCCTCATGCCCTCTGCTGGCTCTCCCAGGTTCCTAGGGAAGCTTTGTTGTGAGCCCTTACAGTCACTCTTCCATTAAAGAGATGTGAAAATCTAGGCTGTTGGCAATCAGGCTGCATATGCCAGATGTTTCTCCTTTTACCACAGTCCAGAGGTAAACACGCGTTTCTAAGATTTTCTTCTACCCTATGGAAAGAGTGCAGAAAGCCACCTATTGGTTATTCAAATGTTGCTAGTTGCATTTTTTTTTTTTTTTTTGCTTTCTTGTCATCAAAAAATTAAAACACACCGACCATAAATAGAGGGGTTCTGCCAGCTCCCCTCAGGCCTCCTGAAGCATGCTCGCAATTCCTTTACCTCACTGCATAAGTACGAAGCCAGGAAGGTGTCAGATCCTTAGGAAAGTAGAACTCACTACTGTCTTCTCTGGTCATAGACCTTTGCTATATGCCACACCTGTCTTTTTTACACTTTTATGGCAGAATTATCATCGCTGAAGTTGATAAACCTAAATGACTCTTGAGAAAGGTAGCAGGGGGACTTTGGCAGCCAACAACCAAAATATTCATGTAAAAGTTTCTAGGCTTCCTACTATTTATTGATGGATATATTTATTTTTTGTAATATAGTGTAGAATACCAAATATTTTATTTTTATGTTTGTGATTCCCTCTTGGATAAAAGAGTCTTCTGTGCTTTTCAAATAGTACCTTCCCCTGAGTATGGCTCCTCTACAGTGTATCGCCTGTATTTTCATCTCTGTCTTTTTGCATCAACATTTCCTGTTACTTCGAGGAGCCTTGCCAGAAGCTTGCCGTAAGTGTGTATATTTGTATCTTGTAGGCATGCTGTGAGCCCCTTGGCATATTCACTGATTTCTAAATAGGACAGTTTTAACTGAAGTGTAGGTGTTCCAGAAAATATTTAACCAATAAATATCATTCTAATAAGCTGACACTGTCATTTTACTGTGAGAGGCAAATGTCAGGCTGTGAGGGACTATGTTTGCTGCTCAGTGAATGGAGACGGTATTTAATGGGGGCCTTTCATGCCCCTAAACTGGTGCTTCCCCTCTGACTGTATCCATCACCTTCAATGACCCACCAATTCAGAGACCCAATTGGACAAATCCATTTGTAATTGGAAGCATTACTCTATAAATGTAAAAAAAAAAAGGTTAATTTAGTGATTTCCCAAAAGAATCAGTCTCAAGGTACCTAAATTCTTTCCCTGCATATAATTTTTTTGGAAATTAATGGCAAATACTTTTCCCAGAAATTAATGTTAGTAAATGTTTTGGTATTCTTTGGAATCTATATTCTCTAAGTAAAAGATATTTTCATAGAAAGGAATTTTACATACGGCTTCTTACTGGACTGTTCAAGAGACCATACAGTCCAGCAGTGTTTTAGCAAAGCCATTTGCAATTTGTCTGGAACATTGAGGGGATGCTGTCCTATCCAAAGGCCTGGGATCTTTTCACAGAGTCACCGTGGGTTGTACTTAGCCCTTTTCGAATCTGGTAAAAGAGCAATGCTTCTGTGACTCTGTGCATTTTCTTGTCTCCAACAAGGACATTTGATTTCACACATTAGATGGAAGGAAAGTAGATAACGTTGTATCAGAGCAGCATAAAAGGGTGTTTCTGGGTGTGGAAATGTATCTGAACAACCCTGTCAAGGAATGCCCGTTTGTCATGATCCGCACGTTCCTATCACATATGAGCACTTGTTTTGTGAGTGTCTGGCCTGATTGCCGTGGGGATGTCGACGTGTTCGTGCCCACCTAACGAGCCTCCACAAACATGGGAAATCCACGAATCCCACGGTCACACCGAACCAGCTGAAGCATGTTCATGTTTTCGTGTAAAACCCTGTCCAAATTTACATAGTAATTATTAGACTACAGTGAAGATGGAAATAAATATTTTACACTGTGTTCATAAGCCACCTGTGTACATTCAGAATCATCTTGTTAAATAAAATGGAAAAATTATTTTGACAATAATTATGTGCAGCTTATTTTTCCTCAAGATGAAATCTTTTCTGCGTTCCCTGCTTCCCTTTTTTTTTCTTTTCTTTTCTTTTCTTTTCTTTTTTTTTTTTAACGTTTCTTTTTCACAGTCTATCCAGATGGAGTAGAGCTTCCTGCTATGTTCATAGAGCACGGCCTGAAGAATCGATGAGTTAGTTTTGGCTTCTAAGTGGTCTCACCAGAGAGTGAGGATATGCTTCTCCCATTTTACACAACTTTCTGTGAAACCCAACAATGCCAGAGACATACATAGACAATGAAATTGGCTCCTCTTTGTCAATAATTGTGAAATATTTCTTGAGTTTGGAATGAGACAGATAAAACAGAAATTACTTTGGGAAACATATCTAGGCTAAAGTTCACTGAAACTTGATTACCAAAACTTTACAGAATCTCAAGCTTAGAAGGGAATTTTGAAGTTATCTGAGGGCCACTCCCTCTGGCAGCCACCAAAGCACTTTTCATCTTTTCCTCAAATATTAGTGACGAGAAGGGAACACACTACCTTCTTAAGGGCAGCTAGTACATTTTTAGAGGGATTGCTTTGTACTCATTTCATCAAATAGGTTAGTTCATTATGCCCACGAGTTACTGCAGGAGAGGCAAAGGTAAGCAGAAAGTCACTATAGAGTTCTTCCTTATATGGAACTGAAGACCCTTCTGGTGTCCCTCAAAACTTCCCTGTTCCCAACCCTTGTGAACATCTAATCCATCTTCATGACAGTCCCTCTGGCTTGCAGACAGCTCTCCTGTCCTTCTGCATCCACTGTCCCCCTTTTCCTGTAATAGTGTGTGTTTGAACACATGGCCAGAAACAGCGGGCTCCCTCGGCCAGCTGGAAACAGAAGGAAGGCCTGCACCTAGGCTAGACTTGGGCCCTGAGGGGGTAATAGGCCTGGTGGACAAACAGACGCTGCTGTCTGTCCTGGAAGGAAGTTGAATCTATGGCAGAATGTGGGATTTGAAGGACAGGGAGACATTCCCAGGTGGGCCCCAAATCCTTCCCTCAGACAATCAACCTGCACCTCTTTTGGAGGGGATCCTCCAATGTGCTGGCCGGTGGGCTATATCTGGCAAGTGCGTCAGCAGGGAGCACGACCCTTGTTCCCAGTATCAGGAAGAGTGATAAAGGCAGGACAACAGTTCCAGTCCTGGAGGAAAGGGGGCTGAGAACCTGAGATGGGGCCTAGGCCAGGGCTGGACTGAAAAAACCTTCGAAAAGCCATTCTTATGACTTGATTTTGAATTCTTTAGCAACACATTCATTCTCTTCTGTAAATAGTTCCATTTCTGAGTGCCTCTCCCAGTGTGGAGCTTGGACTGTTCTCCACCTGTGGTCTGACTTGAGCATGGCAGCGCAGAACCAGCCATCATGGTTCTAGAAGTTTCTCATCTACTGATAGAGCCTGGCATCGCGTTGGGCAGACAGGCCTGCAAGCGATTTGGGGGCTAGTTTGTCTACAAAGTAAGATAAAAAATCATTTTCAAATCTTAGATTATGCATTTAATAATATTTACGGGTTCTATCAGTGCTCCTAAGGTGAATTGATCTTTGTGGTGTTACGGGAAAATAATGCCATGAGACGGACTGCATGTGGCTCCAGTCACATGATGAGAGCCCGCTTTTGTGCAGAAGTGACTATTTGTAAATAAGGGGCTTGTTTGGAGAAGGTGAGAGCTTGTTAACTTGGGTGGTTATAAATGGATTATGCGATTATCTCCAACTCACTCTCCCAAACTGTCAGTTTACAAGAACCAGCTCCTGCCCTCTCTTAACCTTCCTCAGAGTGTTCACACAGATTCAAAGGAGCTCATATCATCCCAAGGAGAAAGCCTGGAAACACGCAGACACCCCAATCCATTTTTACTCTTAAATGTGATTCTGAGACTCTTATACAAACTTTGGGCCACTCAGTTCAAATTAAGATTCTTTGGTGGGAAGTGTGAAGAGCTGTCATCAAATCAGGATTCAGCAGAAAATTTTCACTCACAGGACACAAGGCCAGGTTTCTCCCACAGCATGGAAGTGGTGCTAGAAAAATCCAGTTCTAACCCCTCATTAGTATTTTTGCCTAAAATGTATGACGTAACCTGACCATTTATGAGGAAATATCAGAGGAATCCGTTTGGAGAACATTCTAGAAAATAACCAGACTGTACTCTCTAAAATCCTCAATGAAAGGCAAAGAAAAACTGAGGAACTGTGAGATATTAAAAGAGGCTAAAGAGACATGACAACCATAGGCAACACATGATCCTGGACTGGATCCTAGATCCCCCCAAAAAAGGGCAAAAGGAAGTTCTCTTTTTGTTAAGTTCCCTACTGCTCAGCTAGCAGAACTCTATCAACTGTATGCTCTCAAATGACTGTCATTTAAAAAAATCATGGTTATTGGTGTTTCTCTGAAACTGTGAGACGTCATATGGGAGGAGTAAGTAGGCTTTTGCCCAATGTAATCTGCAAGAAACAAGCAAGCAGCATTCAAAATAAGACCTTCGCCAGTGGGTAAACTCGACAGAAGGAACAGAGCGGAGGGGAAAGTGTTCATCCGCGTGGCAAACGTGATGTCAGTACACGAGCTGCAGCCAAACATTTTCCTGAAATAGCCAAGCTCAACACCCCATTCCCCGAAAAGAAGCATGCTTTTCAGGCAGTAAACCATGTGTTTCAAGTGTTTAGAAAATGACTCTCCAATCACTGGTAATTTAAACTTCCTTATACCCCAGTTCAATGTTTGATAAGGGAAGAGTGCTAACAGGATGGGAACTGAGTTACTATATTAAGAAACCCAGCGAGAACAAAAACCAGCCCCCTGCAGCTATTTTGTTTATGCTCCAGATCCGTCTGTTTTAATTAACATAGTATTTACATGAGACCAGCTCCTGTTACCTCTTTTGCTGCCACTGTCACATGTTCTGTTCTTTAAGGTTTTTTGGTTTTGTTTTTCGTTTTGGGGATTTTGTTGTTGCTTTTTAAAAAAAACTTCTACAAAAGCACAGCACAGTGAAATCACATTATCGCATCCTAACTCCCAAGGGCCAGGCACTCTTGCTTTGTACAGTATGGGGTCAGGTATTGGGTTGCTAGATAAAATATAGGATGTCCAGTTAAATTTGAGTCTAAGATACACAATGAAAAATTTGTTGAGTATGTCTCAAATATTGCATAGGACATGGATATACTCAAAATATATTCGTTGTTTATTTTACTCCAAATTTAACTGGGTGTCCTGTGTTTTTATTTGCTAAATTTGGCAGTCTTTGTTGGTTATTGCTCAGAAGTTTCCTTGAGGGGAGAGAGCTGGAGGAAATGAAGTACTTCTTCCATCGATTCCCTAAAGGATTCCTCAGAAGATCACAAATCAAGCCTAGCAGTGTTCATTGTTGAAGGACAGCTTTGAGATTTGAGGTTGAAATCCACTTGACCATGATACCTAATACTAAAAACAGTAGCAAATCCCTAACACACCCTCCTCCTCATATCCCTGGAAATCTTACCTTCAGAGTTTCCATTTTTCATGTTGATTTTGCCTATTTTGGATTTTGTTATGTTCACAAAAATGAAATTGCTGGAGAAAAAGGATGTGCACATTTAGACTATATCATTCTGAGAGATACTACCAAGGTACTCTCCAAAATGTTATACCACATCATACCCCATCAGCTGTATGCAAGAGGTCTGTTTCTGTAGTTTCCAATATTCAATACTATTGCTTTTTTCTTAATGGATGTTGGGATAGTTGAGATGTGTCCCCCCTCAAAATATATGTTGAAGCTCTAACCCCTAGCACCTCAGAGTGTGACCTTATTTTAAAATAGGGTCTTCAAAGAGGTAGCCAGGTTAAAATGAGGTCACTAGCGTGGTCCCTAACCCAATATGACTGGTGTCCTTATAGAAAGGGCAAATTTGGACACAGACACAGACAGGCACACAGGGAGAACACCTCGTAAAGATGCAGCTCCAAGACAAGGAATGCCAAAAATTGTCAGAAAACCACCAGAAGCTAGGGTAGAGGCATGGAATGAATTCTCCATCACAATCCTCAGAAGGAACCAACTTTGCAGACACCATGATCTTAAACTTTTAGCTTCTGGAACTGTGAGGCTATCCATTTCTGTCTTTCAAGTCACTCAGTTTGTGGTACTTTGTTATGGTATCCCTAGGAAACTCATACAGATGCTAATTATGATAAATTTAATTAAATAAATTTAATTTTATTTCTTTAATGATGGGTGAGTTTGAATATATTTTTAAATATTTCTTGATTAATCCTCTTTATTCCATCAATAGACTTGTCCTGTCATTTACTCATTGTTCATATTCTTCTAGCTGATTTGTTGGAATCCATATATTATGTGCAATTAATCTTTTGTTTTATGCTACCAGTGGTTTTCCAGTTTGTCGCTTATCTTTCAACTTTTCAAAAATATTGTATTTTGCCGTTCAAAGTCTTACATTTTTACTTAGTCGGACCTGTCAGTCTTTTCCTTTTTGGCTTCTTGGTTCTGCGTGTCATGCTTAGAGGTGGTTTCCCTGTCTCAAAATTATTAAAATGTTTTGCTGGCAAAGTAATATTTGGCCCAGCATAATGAAACAGTCAAAGGAAGGAGAAGAAGTGAAGAGAATAAGAAAGTTTTTCCTGGCTAGGACTAACATAAGCCAATTTCACGCTGGACCTAGAAAAAGTTTAAAGCTTTGTTTTCTCCTGCAAGTTCTTTACAAACCTCCTATTTTGCAATTGCCTTTGACTCTGCAGTTCCTGTGACTTGAGGGCTGGTTGCTGACTCCTCCAAACCCACGGAACCAGGGGTCCACCCAGGCTCTTTTGTGCTAATGTCCCATCATGTCTTTAGGCTATCTTATCGGATGGTGTTCCTATTATGTACCACTGTATAAGGAACCGCACCCAAACAATGCTTTGAACAATAACAATCATTTATTTTGCTCATGAATCTGGGGGCTGATTAAGCTCCAGGGGGAGAGGCTTCCTTCGCATCTCAGGCAGTCAGATGATGGCTGGGGCTTTGTCATCTCCAAGGCTTCCTCGCTCACGTGTGTGGCATCTGGCCTGGGGCACCTTGGGTCTCTTTCTCTGTCTCTCCATGCTGTCTCTCCACGTGGCTACCTCAGGGTAACCAGAGTTCTTCTACGGTGGCAGAAGGTTTCCAGGGTGCATGTCTAGCCTTGAAAGACAGGCAGCGTCACTTCTGCCATATTCTATTTGTGACCAGCAAGCTCATGATTTGACTCCATCTTCCAAAGTGATGTGTGTTGATGAAACTTCAGCCATCTTTTAAAATCCCCATAGATAATATCTAAGAAGTCTCAAAGGTGATTCTCTTTTTTCTGTGCTCTGCCCACACTGGGGTCACAGGAAACCCATGCATTCTTGGCCCTGCCTAATCCTGAGACAGCAAGTACCCCCCTACTTGGCAGTAACTGTTCTGCATGCCTCCACCAGAGCAGGTCACCAGCTTAACTCTTGAGCTCAGATTTCCTGGATGGGGCTCAGACTTGAGTCATCCAGGTGCCTCCCTGCAAACATAGGAAACATCTGTCAGGATCTCAGAGGGGTGCAATCTGAAGCAACTCTGACTACACACGAGGTGAAGGACAAGCATTCTTCCCCCTCCCCTCAATTCCAACAATAAGAGCTCGTTTAAGTAAATGAAGATACATTCAAAATGAATTAATAGTCACTAAAATCAAGTTTTGAAGGATATCTGTAGGCATGGCAAATCCTTCCTTAATCAGAAAAATTTTTTCTTAAATTAAGTCAAATCATGATAGGCTTTTTAACTTGGTGACTCAAGATAGCTAAGCAATGTGTTTAAGCTAAAGTTAGAGGCCTCTTTCAGTTCTTTTGGTTTATTTGATTTTAAAGCTCTATTTGGAATTCTTGATCTTTGGACAAAGGAGTTGCAGCAAAATTAAGTAACTTAACTAAAGTCATCTAATCAGTCAGTGGAAGACTTAATCACAAGACCTAGATATATCATAACCTCAGGTGACCAAGATGTTTTTAGGAAAGTTACCTCCTAAGATTTGCCTCAATACTGATTTGTTTTAATGAGCAACAAACAAACAAATAAAACATTCCAGATGCTTCTAGACTATAATCTGCATTTTCTAAACTTTCATGAATGTGGTTGCTCAAAAGCCAGATTCTGACAAATACCGCCAAGCAATATTATTTAGTAAGTAAGGATTTACGTAATGTGGTTGGATGCCACTGGCTTGAGGAGTTGCAAAGTGAGAAGCAAAGTGCTTTTGAGACAACCCAGGACATGTGTTGAAAAGCTACATGTGGAGTTAAGTAAAGGTTGAAGGCAGTGTGGATTCACATGGCAAGTACAGTAACCAAGTCCCATGATCTATCACCTTTGGGTTTGTTGTTTTTTGCCATGACAACTGCTTATCTTTGGTAAATGTTTTTGGATCCAGAGCTGACACTTGAGGAAGTAGCTTTTCTTAACTGGCTTGACAAACAAAGACTAAATATGAAAATTAAGCAACACTGCAAGAGATTTCCACAAGGAGGATATTAAGGGCTTTATTATAACTGCTCTCTTCATCATCACACAGTGATGTCAAAAGATGCTGAATGGAGAATACTGGTTACTCCGAGCTCTGATATTCACCAATAAGATGCAGTTAATCAACTACCTACAGCTAATATGAGCCCTTTAGATCTACTACTAGTGCTATTACTAGCACAATAACTTAAAATCAATAGTAGAAGGATCAAACTATTTGCCTCTAACCCTTGTGCCCAGGCAAATCAGACCAACTTGGAGTTCCACTGCCAGATTTCAGACTTTGTTATGTCACTCTGAGCTGTATGGCTGTCTTGTGTACCGGTACAGCCCTACTTCCTGTCTTCTTCTTAAGCCATCAAGGGATCCCACCATTCTCTTTGCGCTGTCTAGAACAGGGATGGCAACCCCAGAGGCCAGGCAAGTAACATACACAGGTGAGGAGGCCTGGAGACTGAGGACCACTGGAGGGCTCAGCCTCCAACTGTTGGCAGCAGCAGCTGTGAGGTTCCAGACAATTGTTGCTGCAGTAGTTTAGGTCTGGGTGTACCAGATTTTCCAATTTTAAGATAAGTTAGAAATCTGAAATTTTATTTTTTTTGAATTTTTCCATCTGATTCCAGAAAGTGTCTACATTCTGGGAAGTACAGATAATACACCTGTGAGCCTAATTTGGCCCATAAGCTACTTCTTTGCCCTCTCTGGCCTTGAGGTTAGTTGGGACACTGGGAGAATCATAATCCTCCTGAGTGGGACCACGACTTTTCTCACTGAACCCAGCAATCATGTCCGGAACTGGAACTGTTCCTCTTGAGGCTCATTCTCTGTTTGACTCCCAGCTGCTTCTCTTGATCAGCTGGACCAGGAGTTGGGTCAGGGGGTTCCTTGGCATCACCTCCCTTCCCAGTTCTGGGAAGTTTACCTCTGCTACCTGTAGATGCAGAGCCAATAGCCTGTCCCCAGTGGGCCTGTTGAAGCCTGCCCTTGATCCTGGCACTGTTTCTACAGCTCAACATTAGAATGAGACTTTCTTCAGTAAAGAGATGTTCTGTGTCAGTGGTTCTTAATGGTTCTCAAGCTAGTTTGTGCATTAGAATCATCTGAGAAATAATTTTTAAAACAAGAGTCCTGGTCTTAGCAAAGAGAATCACATTGAGTCAAATGGATATAATGTCGGGCAGCAGCTCTCAAATGTTTTCTTCCTAGGGCTCCTTCACTTCCTTAAAAATTATTGAAGACCCCAAAGAGCTTGTGTTTATGTAGGTTATAGCTATTGATATTTACTGTATTAGATATTTAGCCTAAGTTAAAAAATGTATTTATCAATTCTGCTTAATATTAACAAACTCATTGTACGTTAATATAAAGACCATATTTTTGTGAATAATAAATATGTTTTCCAAAGCAAAATTAATGTCATAAGAAAATTGGCATTGCTTTACAATTTTGCAAAAATTTTTCAATGTCTGGCTTAATAGAATACAACTGCATTCTCCTACCATTTGATTTGTTGCAGTATGTTATTTTGGTTGAAGTAGATGACCGAAATGTGACCTCTTACAAATTTGCTGTTGAAAAGGGAGACATTTTAGTAGCTTGTTCAGATAACTGTGGGTATTCTTCTTTGATACTACACTAAAACTCAATCAATGATAGTTTCTTAAATGTTAAGTGCAGGTAAAATCTTAAATCATATCAATGAACTCTTTGTATTTAGTTACATTAAAATCCATTGGTCTTCTTGCACTTTTAATGGATCTTTGAGCCAAGAGTGATTCTATAATATCATGCATTTGTTATTTGGAAAATATTTGTTCACAGATCTTCTAAATGTTGACACATTTCATGTACAATAACAACACATATCATGTGGCCTCTGGAAAACTCCATGAACGAGAGTGATTAAAAGCAAACCATGTCTTAGTATTATTATGAAAATAGCTTTGACCTCTGCAGACCCTCTTGTGTAGCAAAAAGAGCCCTTTCCTAAAAATATATAGATCCAGATTCTACCTCAGGCTGTGCTACTAACTAGCTAAGTGACCTGAAGAAAGTTTCTTCACCTTTTTATGGCTCAGTGTCTCAACTGTTAAAATGGAAGTTTGGAACTCAAATCAGTGTTTATCAATGGGACGCCACTGGCATTCAAGGCAGAAAAATTTGTTGTTGTGAAGGACTGTCCCTCATGCTACAGGACATTTAATATCCCTGGCCACAGGGAACCATAATGGAAAAGAATATGAAAAAGAATATACGTGTGTGTGTGTGTGTGTGTGTGTGTGTGTGTGTGTGTGTATATATATATATATATATATATATATATATATATATATATATACATGAATCACTTTGATGTACACAGAAACTAACACAACATTGTAAATCAACTATACTTCAATGAAAAAAAGAAAAAAATTCCCTGGCTCCCCGACTAAATACAAGTAACACCGCACCCCAACTTCAATCATTGTAACACACCCAGACCCTCAAAAGAACCCTATGGAGGGTGATATTGCCTCCAGCTGAGACCTATTGGACTAAATGAACTGTAAGTTTTCTTTCAGTTCTGAATCTAATTCTATTAAACAAGTGGGAAAATAACCTAAAATAATTTAACGTATTTTAAATTTCTATTTTGTTGTGTGTGTGTGTGTGTACACATTTATTTAGGTGTTGTGGACATTCGTAAATATACCTGCTTTGAACAAATGTTTGCGGCCACTCTGGTCTGGCGACATGGAAGGTAACAAAATTAGAAGAGCAAGAGAAGGGCCAGCAGGAAGGAGAAAATAGAAATAGGAGAAAAATTCACATTCTCCTGGCCACACTTTTACAAACTAAGGATTCTTGAAGTCCTTAATAGTGGATAGTGCTTTGGCCAGAGGTGTGGAAAGGAAGAGGTCAGTTCTCCCTAGACTACCAAGCTTTGCGGAACCTATAGATGGCCATGCAATCATCCCTCAGCCAGGCCTGCCTCCTTTCTGCTCCCCAAGGGTCAATGTGGCATAGTGGCAAAAAGCCTTGGTGCTGGAGCCAGCCTGCCTGTTACTCAACCTCTCTGTGCCTGCGTTCTTTCATTTGCTAAGTGAGAAGAATGAAAGCACCTCACCTTATAGACATAGTGTGAGGATCAAATGTGCCAATGCATACAAAGTATTTGGAACAGTGCGTGCCAATGGGTAAGGAAGCAATAAATGTCAACTAATTGTGTTACTCAGTAAAGGCAGGAAGCCCCCGGTCCCCTCCACTGGAAACCTTGGGCCACCTTTGAAGTTTGTTCATCTTTTCCTGTTCCATTTTTCCATTCTCTTCCCATAAGGCTGAGCATAAAGCTGATTTTATCATACTTTCAAGTGTGCACATGGGTGGTAGGTTGTCATAGGGAGAAGCACCACCTTATAACCCTGTATGGCTTCAGCACATAGCTCTCAGTGAGCCCACCGGAGGTCCACTCTGAGCGAAGGCAAAGCCCAGTGGAGCTGGCACACTAGAATTTGGGGGTGGGGAGTTGAAATACACATTTTTAAGTGAGGCTCATCTGAAACTGTCTCTGTTGGCAATGAAAGTCCCACAGCAACAAGCCAAAATGGAATTTCCAAGATTTTCAGCTTTGCAATGACCACTGAGAAGAAAATTCCAGATTGAAAAAAAAGAGACCACCCTTGCCAGGACTTTTCCACAGTAAGCATTTGAAAAGGTTAGGAGGACTTTTCCACAGTAAGCATTTGAAAAGGTTAGGAGGTGACTTTTGGAGGAGTGCTGCCTCTTCTAAATTCTGCTGTTCACACAAAGGCTATATCTTCTTCCTTATCTTCCTCCAGAATAAGAAAAAGGGAGTGATTTGCATTTGTGCGTTCTGCTCTTCGCAGAACCTTCCCCTAGGTTGCAGAGAATTTTCACTTTCATGTCCCCAGAGAAATGAGGGTGGAGGGGAGATAGGAAAGCAAAGGCACCTACGTCTTGGGTTTATTGTGGACCTTTCTGTGACTTGGCTTCTGGCTGACTCAGGGAGCTCTGGGGGAAGAATTCGGACAGATGTGTATATTCCCCCAGCATTGCAGATATAAGGGGAAGGTGACCTCGTGGCAAAGCTTCTGTATGCTTGTGTGTCTCTGGATAAACACTCTAGTGGAGCTTCTTGCTCTGTGTTTCTCATTTCTGTTCTTAAGTGCCCCAGACACTTGGCCACTCTTTCCTCAAGATTCTACTAATGACCAATTGAAGTACCTGACAGGCAAGATAAGTTTAGGGGCTCTTCCAACTCCATAGTATATAAATTTATATATTTGCAGACCTGGAAATGGTTTCAGATTTCATCTAGTTGAACTCTTTTTTTTGACATGGAAGTGGAAGCCAGAGAGGCTCAATGAACTTCTGGGATCAAAAGTCGCTTTCATAGCAGGACTGAGTCAAAAACTCCCAAACAACAGTCCTCTCTACTACTCTCCAGGGTTCTCAAAATTGAGGTCCATGTGCTCCCCTGGAGATGTATGTGTGACTATGTGTACAAGGTACACAAAAGGGAGGGGATACAACTTAAGGTATTTTCCTAGAGCTTCAGTTTTATACTAAGGCCAACACTCAAAAACAAATGTCATATCACATGGACCTCTGTTCATATCACATGTATCACTTGTTCCCCAGCTCCCAGAACAGTGCCTGATATAGTGCGTAATCAATCTATTTGTTGAGCGAATGAATAAATGAATGTTGAAAATAAGACATGATATTTCGTCACAAATTTTAGCTTACAGTGGCTTAGAGATATGTCAGTGTAATATTTGAGAAAACTGTAGTGGTGTTAAAACTAGATGTCCTAAAGAAGCAGCTATATTGTGGCCGTGTGCCTCATGTGAGAACCTTTCTATACCTTGTCAAAGTCCAATGTATTTTGAATTTGGATGAATAAGGCAATTGCCTCCTTTGTCCATTTCTCTGGGACACAATTTCTCCCTTTTCTACCTAACTGCATAATCTCTTCTTATCTTTTCCAATCACTTTCCCAAGGAAGGCTTCCCTAAACCCCTAGACTGGGTTAAATTCTTCAGTTTTATGCTCCACTGGACCCTACCCTTCTCCTTTGTAACATTCAACGCACTTGATTAATGACTGTCTTCCCACCTAGGCTGTAAGTTTCCTTCATGAGAAAAGGCTCACGTTGATCTCACTCATTGCCGGATAGCCCTAATGCCTTGACCAGGACCTGGAACGTGGTAGGCCTAGTGTTTAATCAAAACAGAATTGAATTTCCTGAGCTAATCATAGTAGTGATTGCCTGGCTTATCCTGCTCTAATCAGAAACCGTGGTGCTTGGCCTGCCAGAATATCAGCAGCTCACCTCATACCCGATACTAGAGAGTGTCTCCTGCTGCCCTAGTTCCAGGGGCTGAAGCAGTTGCAGGTCACTGACTATTCAGACTCAATGGCCACTTACTGTGACTTAGGCTATTTGTCCATCCCTTTCCACCAGGGTCACTTGTTCCCAGGGTAGCCCTATTTCCTAGTTGAGAGATATTGGATGTAGGGGGTCCAGCAGGGAAGTTGATAAAAAGACCTGGTCTGAGGCAATATAAATGCTTGAGGTGGGGAGAGGATGGATTCAAGAGATATTTTCAAAAATAGAATTACTGAGCTTGGATGTGATGGGAAGAGAGAGCAGGGCATGGAGAACCCAGATGATTCAGTGTTTTGTAGTTTGGATGACAGGTTGAATGTGATACTCTTTTTTAAAATTTTATATATTTGTATATTTTTAAAATGAAGTATAGTTGATTCACAGTGTTGTGTTAGTTTCTGGTGTACAGCAAAGTGATCCAGTTTTTTATATATATATATAACTGAATATATACATATATTTATATTCTTTTCCATTATGGTTTATTACAGGATATTGAATATAGTTCCCTGTGCTATACCTTATTATTTATCTATTTTATATATAGTAGTTTGTATCTGTTAATCCCAAACTCCTAATTTATCCCTCCCCCCCTTTTCCCTTCGGTAACCATAAGTTTGTTTTCTATGTCTGTGAGTCTGTTTCTGTTTTGTAATTAAGTTCATTTGTATCATATTTTAGATCCCACATTCATTTCTTCATCTGTGTTGCATAGCGCACAGGTACACACAGTTAAAAGTGAGCATGAACTGACTACTCACAAGACACTGGGATGCTACAGCCAGGGGGTGATGAGACAGGACCAAAAATGACTGGGATCAAAATAAAAAATAATAGCTAACATTTTCTAAGCTCTTACTAAGTGCCAGGCAGCATTCCAAGAGTGACACTTTATTTAATCCTCATTGCAGCATCATGAAGTAGCAGGTAAAAACTGACCCGTTATGGACCTAGAGTCTGTCATACAGAGTGAAGTAAGTCAGAAACAGAAAAACAAATACCGTATGCTAACACATATATATGGAATCTAAAAAAAAAAAAAAAGGTTCTGAAGAACCTAGGGTCAGGACAGGAATAAAGACGCAGACATAGAAAATGGACTTGAGGACATGGGGAGGGGGAAGGGTAAGCTGGGATGAAGTGAGAGAGTGGCATATATACACTACCAAATATAAAATAGATAGCTAGTGGAAAACAGCCACATAGCACAAGGAGATCAGCTCAGTGCTTTGTGACCACCTGGGGGTGGGATAGGGAGGATGGGAGGGAGACGCAAGAGGGAGGAGATATGGGGATATATGTATATGTATAGCTGATTCACTTTGTTGTAAAGCAGAAACTAACACACCATTGTAAAGCAATTACACTCCAATAAAGATGTTAAAAAAAAAAACAACTGATCCCTTGCTTATTCCTGCCTCTTTGCTAAGAGAACCCCAATTTAGCTCACACCATGGCATGTCTTATCACTGATCTGAATAAACCAAGGTGTCCTGCCCCATTTGGCCAGATGTGCGCCTGCCCAGCTGCCTTTATAGCTATGAGTGGCCACGAGACTCCATTCTGAGCAATGGGAAGTTAAGGCAAGTCTTCTGGGGAGGCTTCTTTTTCCAGATCAAAGGACAATGCCTCAGAGGGAGAGGGGCATTTGTCTTCTGCTCCTTGACTTCAGTTGTGATCAAGCAGCCCAGAGCTGAAGTGGCCATTTTGGAAACAGGAGGTGACCAGCATGAGACAAGCCAAAAGGCTGAGGATGACAAGGGAGGGGGAAGCGTGGGAGAGCCTGAGCTCCTGAGACATTGTGGAGGTGCCCTCCCATACCTGTACCACCTGCCTCCAGAGTTCTCACGAGGAGAGACTATTACATGTCTCCATTGCCTGGATCACTCTTAGTTGGGTGTCCTTTTATTTACAGCCAAACACTATTAACTGAATCAGCTTATAACCAGTATTAGAAGAAGAAACTGAGACTTGGAAATGGTCAGTGACTTTTGCTGAGGCTGGCAAGTGGGGAGGGAGGCTGGCATTGCACACACCACACAGCTGGACTCCAGCGCCTGCTCTCTGGGCTGTGTCTGTGTCTGCCAGGTTATGAGACTTCTGTGATGCAGAGTTGGATGAAGGGCAAAGAAAGAGAGAGCCAGATAAAGAAAAGGCATCAGGCGAGGACAAAGCGAGAGGAGCTAGACTGATAGACTGACTAAGGAGATGGCAAGGAGAGAAGTTGGGGGGCAGTTAAGGTTAAACACACAGATCAATAACACATCTCCAGTAGAGAAAGAGATTTTGCGACTCTGATGAGGGTGGAGCATAAAAGATTGGATAAGAGAAGTTACTGCTGGGGGTGGCGTGGGGAGTTCGAAAGATAGAAGTAAAAAAACCAAGAATTTCTTTTTAATAAGACATGCTCTGCCTTCACTCAGTGTGAGAATCTCTAGGTCCACGCACATCACTGCAAATGGCATTATCTCATTCTTTTTAATGGCTGAGTAATATTCCACTGTGTATATGTACTGAGTGAAGTAAGTCAGAGAAAGACAAATATCATATGATATCGCTTACATGTGGAATCTAAAAAAATGGTACAAATGAACCTATTTACAGAACAGAAATAGTCACAGATGTAAAAAACAAACTTATGGTTACCAAGGGGGAAAGCGGGGGAGGGATAAATTGGGATATTGCGATTGACCTATACACACTACTATATATACAGTAGATAACTCATAAGAACCTGCTGTACAGCACAGGGAACTCGTACTTAATACTCTGTAATGACCTATATGGGAATAGAATCTAAAAAAGAGTGGATATATGTATGTGTATAACTGATTCACTTTGCTGTACAGCAGAAACTAACACAACATTGTAAATCAACTACACTCCAATAAAAATTAATTTAAAAAATGCTCTGAGCTCTTTGCACTGTCTTCAAGACTATCAATATACAGAGACAAAAGAAGTAATACAGAGAGTGGCCCCCATGGGCTTGGGGCCACAGGTTACTATAAAATAATAAAAACCCAACGGCTCTGTGCAACTGATGGACTGAACATTTTAAAGGCAATAATTCATTCCCAAAATTCTTATTCTGACTGTATAACTACTCCAGCTGCCATGTGATAAACATAATGAATAGAGATGACAATGGAATCAAAGAAAGAAAGAGATGAGAAACAGCTGGCACCAGGAAAATTAGCAGAAGAGAAAAATCAAGTTCTTAAATTTCAGATTTTGCACCAGTGTGCTCAGCAGAAAATTTTAAAAGTCTGAGCTGGAACTAAGGACAAACAACTGATGATGACTCTCTTCAGAGATGTGAACTTTGAACAATTAATATAAAATCCTGCCACCTTTGATTTCAATCCACTCTTTTCTAGCCGCTTCTGGGACCTAAAAGCACCCAGCCAAGTCTGGTTTCTGAATCAAGTGATGGCTCTGCTTTGCATGTGCTGTCTTCTTTGCCTGGAACCCTTCCCTCCCCTCCTCTGAATGTCCCTCGACCTGCTCGCTCTAAGTCTACTGCTCAAGTGGCATCTTCTCCACGGAGCTCCCCAAAATCTGGTGTAGGGTGTTCTCTTTTTGTGTGTCCCAACAGCAACATGTACATGCTCCTATTACGACACGTCTCCTGTTGACTGGAAAAGTTTACTCACAAGGACTGTGTTCTTAATAATTTAAGCACATATCTGCCAGGAACAGTGTCTCTGCCATTTCCTTTGCCGGAATGTCCTTCTTAGGGCTATCTCTGAAAATCTGTTTCTTCTCGAGCAGAGCACCCTATTTATTTCTTTAATAGCATTAATCACAATCTGCAGTTCTTTTGTTTGCTTTCTTGCATCTCTCTCCCTCCTGCTCTAGAAGGACCCTTGTGTGATGGCAAGGATCCTGTTTTCTTGTCTCTTTCATGGAGGCTGGCATTCACTGGGTGCTCCAAAAATATTAGTTAGAATAAATAATGTCTGGCACATGATAGTTAAAAATACCTAAAATTCAATCCAGGGCTGCTTTACTGCATATCTTTCCAAAAACTAATTACCTGTATTTTTTGTTGTGGAAACTTTTATTTCATGCCAACCAGTATCATTAATATGATACACACAAAACCCAAAATGTTTAGGTGGAAACCACACAAAAGACTTTTATGATGGGACAGTGTCTCCGGTGACAAGGACTAAATACTTCTGTACAAGTAGTGGTTCTTCAGAGCTTTGAGCCGAAGTGTATTCTCTTCTAAAACACCTCCGTTTGGAGTTATTGGAAGCACCCTTGGGTATTCCATTCTAGGTCTTAAAAGAGCAGAGGCTGTGGACCAGGAAATCTGCTGATCACTGAGGCTCATGCATGAACCAGATGGACACAGTCTGTGCCCCATGAGCCTACAGGTTAGTAGATGAGATCAACATTCATCAAATAATCTTACCCGAAATGTATTACTACAAACAGTGATAAGTACAGCGAAGTAAAACCAGTGTGTTGCCAGCAGGACCTTGTTCTAAGGCCTGGGGGAAGAATCTATCCACATTTGGTTCTCAGCAGGTGTTTCCTTTGGCAGCCACAAAACTACTATTGTGCTCAGCACCATCTTTCCTAAAACAATGACTTGGAAGGAGGAGAAACCTGGTATGTCCCAAATTGCAGAATTAAAAACAATAATGTTAGTCTTTTTTTTTTTTTTAATTTATGGCTGTGTTGGGTCTTTGTTTCTGTGCGAGGACTTTCTCTAGTTGCGGCGAGCGGGGGCCACTCTTCATCGCGATGCGTGGGCCTCTCACTATCACGGCCTCTCTTCTTGCGGAGCACAGGCTCCAGACGCGCAGGCTCAGCAACTGTGGCTCACGGGCCCAGCTGCTTCGCGGCATGTGGGATCTTCCCAGACCAGGGCTCGAACCCGTGTCCCCTGCATTGGCAGGCAGACTCTCAACCACTGCGCCACCAGGGAAGCCCCCAATAATGTTAGTCTTAATGAGATGCATCCAGGCGGGGATGAGGATGCCCACGCCCACCTCAGCATCTTCTTGTTGCCCCTGGTTCTCAGGCACCATGTTCAGAGGGGACCACTTTATTTCAATAAAGCAAGACCACTTTATTTCAGTAAAGCTTTTGCTATAAATCTTAGAGATTGCTCCAGGGTGAATGTCTGGGGTTTTTAAGATGAATGCCTTTTGTCCAATTCCCAGCCAAACTGAAGCTTACAACCTGGACGCAGGCTCTCTGGCCTCCTGGGTGTTTGTTTCCTGAGCCCTCACCCTCGTCTCTAGATCTCACAATGTGTAAGGAACTGAAGAGGTGGCCTCTCTTGCCAAACTAACTGTGTGGAATAATGAGACTCTCAAAAGATAGCACTGCAGGGGAGAGTTTTGACCTCAGCCTCTCATCCCCTAGTCCAAGGCCCCACCAAAATATCCTCACCCCATATTCTAGCCTATCCTCGGGTTGATGGCGGCATGAACCTAGAGCTCCCACTAGTGGCAGGAGTGGGCCACCAACGCTTCTCAACTTTTCATTGAGTGCTTCTCAACTTTCCATTGGTTTCTTCCCTCATTCACAGTGGGTTTAACAGCTAGGCCTATGGTCTCCGAGAGGCATTCAAAAACGCCATCTCCACCTTTATGGGGACATTTCTCCAAATTCCAGCAGTTTTCTACAGACCTACCTTAGCTAGTAGGAGGCAAGTGTAAGGTCATCTCATTCCTGCCACCACCTCCGCCGACCCCCACTACTTTTTTTTCCTGAGGACTGTTCAGAATCAAGAGATGTGAATTTTACACACACACACAAACACACACATACACACATACACACACAAACAATTAGGTTATCCCTGCCTTCTGCCATCTGGGAGATGGGTAGGGCTCCTGGGGAGTCTGGAATGAGCGTTTAGAAAAGCTCTCCACAGGGATTAAGAAAAATACTCTCCTCCCCTCCTTTTCTTGATGAAGCTTCTCTCTGGGTCTGCCTTTTTCCAGTGTCAGAATGGGGAGATTCGGGGGCCCAGCATCTGGGGGTAGAGGAAGCCGCGAAGTCCTCCTGGAGAACAGGCTGCAAACCCACCTCTAGCCCAGGTGCCAAGGGCCCCTGTGCCGCCACGAGGTCCAGCCCACATCACTGAGGGATTAAACTGTAGTTTGGGGCAAAACCTTTATAGTGAGAAAGAGCACGCAATTGTCTGGCATGTCCCTACAAACCCACCACAGTAATGGCTGGGTGAGTGCAGGTTGGGGCATTCGGGGTTCCTGGGTCAAGTTAAATAGTGCCTCATCATGCCTTCCTAATATTATTATTAATTTAATAAATAATCTAATAGAAATGCTTATATTACAAGTAAAGGCCAGGTTTCCTGACCCCCCCCCCCCCACCCAACGCCGTTCTCATGGCATCCATGGGTCAGCCAAATTTTAGAGTTCTGATCTTATTCATCTCCCGTGATAGAAAATCTAAAACTACATGAAACAATAGCCCCTGGTTTCTAGTTGTGAAGATATTAAAATTTTTCCTGATGTGCAGAGGAGATTCTGAAAAGTGGGGAATTCATTGGAGATGTAAGGGACGATGCTAAAAATGTGACCAAGTGTTAGGGCTGAATTGTGTCCCCCTCCAAAATTTATATACTGAAGTCCTAGCCCCCAGTACCTCAGAATGCAACTATATTTGGAGAGATTTTGTAATTTTGTAATTAAGGAGGTAATTAAGGTAAAATGAGGTCATTAGGGTAGGCTCTAGACCAATATGACCGATGTCCTTACAATAAGAGGACATTAGGACAGATGCACACAGAGGAAAGACCACGTGAAGACACAGGCAGAAAGCTGTCATCAAAAGCCAAGGGGAGAGGCCTCAGAAGAAACCGACCCTGCCCACACATTGATCTTGGACTTCTAGCCTCGAGAACTATTAGGAAATAAATTCCTGTTGTTTATGGCAGCCCTGGAAAACTAATACAGCAAGGGTGGGAGTTTTTCTGATGATTTTTAATGGTGATGCAGAATTCAAAATAATATGATTAAATTGACTAAACTGGGATTCAAATTCAGGAGTCTTTACACAAATGGTAATGTTATTCATTGTTCACGACCTTGAGCTGTTTTGAAACAATGCCTTTTAAAAGGCTATTAAAGAACATTTGCGGGAGAACACAACATTGTAAATCAACTATACCCCAATAAAAAAACTTTAAAAAAGAACATAAAATAGATAGCTAGTGGGAAGCAGCCGCATAGCACAGGGAGATCAGCTCCGTGCTTTGTGACCACCTCGAGGGGTGGGAGAAGGAGGGTGGGCGGGAGGGAGATGCAAGAGGGAAGAGATATGGGAACATATGTTTATGTATAACTGATTCACTTTGTTATAAAGCAGAAACTAACACACCATTGTAAAGCAATTATACTCCAATAAAGATGTTTAAAAAAAAAGAAACAATGTGATAAATACTAAAAAAAAAAAAAAAATCTGAGGGAGAAATGGGTTTTTTTTTTAATAGAAAGACTGCTTTCTTAGTGGTGTGCAGGAGTGAACAGGAAGCTTCCACGTGCATCAGAATCTCTTCATCCCTCTGTCCTAACGCAGGAGGCTTCGGCTGAAAGCACAAGCTTTTCTTCTGTATCTCTTTCAGACGTTTCCTCCGCACCAAGCGCTCTGATGCGAACACGGTTCCTGGAAGGCAAAAGGGAGGAGCCAGATCCCTGGGGTCTCCAGGAGCTGTGTAAGCACATTCCTGCCCTGGAGGCTCGCCGTGGGTCAGGGACGTGAAACTCCCCATAGTGACTTTATGTGCGCGAACAGCCCATTTTCTCGGGGTGCATCGGGAGGCCTAGGTGCCCTCGGTCTGGGCAAGGACCCTCATCCTCAACCCAGGCAGTCAGAGGGGCTGGGAAGAATCTGTGCCCTGCTCCTGCTCGGGAGCCAGAGTGCTGACAGGGAAACGGGGTGCAAAGCCTGCTTTCAAGAGAATTCCTGTTCCGGGGATCTTGAAGTGCAGAACCCTAATCCTCAGACCAATGGCTCACATTTGTATCGTCCTTTCACAGGCACCGGTCCTATTCGGTCATCATGTGTGGTGGGTAAGACAGATCTCCCCACTGGCCCAGTTTATGGGTGAGGGAAGTGATGTCTCACAGGTCACTCTGAGGGACACTTGCACCGCTAGTCAAATGAATGGCATGACGATAGGGACGGAGGAGACACCTTAAAGCGGCGGACTGCACGTTCCTGTGGCAGCCTTGTCGTGGCACTGGTCCTGGGCCCCAGAGGAAGACAGCCAAGCTGGGCCGAGGAGCATGTTCAGCTGACACGGTGGGTCCCAGGGTAGCACGGGGACCACGGGTGTGTGCACGCATGAAGCAGGGGATGGGGTGCAGGTCCTACATGGTGGCGCTGGCCTGGCCATGCTCTAAGTGCCCCCTACACCGAGGGCAGGCAGTTGAGCTTGTCCTGCTGGCAGGCAAAGCTTTAAAAGAGGCAGAGTGGACACCTAGAAGTAGACTAAATAATTACAAACTAGATACAATTCTCCCAAGGTAATAACCCTGTTTACACTTAACCAGTACCACCCATCCCCCTAGAGAAAGGAAGTTATTTTAGAATGGAAGTCTGGGCCTCTGCTGCTAAATTCTCAGCCTACTGGTTCTCTCCATTCCTAAAACTTTTTGTTTTCTAATTTTATTAAAGTGTAGTTGATTTACACTACACTATACACTATACACTAGTTGTGTATATATATATATTCTTTTTCATATTCTTTTCCATTATGGTTTATCACAGGATATAGAATATAGTTCCCTGTGCTATGCAGTAGGACCTTGTTGTTTAGCCATCCTATGTATAATAGTTTGCATCAGCTAATCCCAAACTCCCAATCCTTCCCTCCTCTACACCCCCGCCTTGGTAACCACATGTTTGTTCTCTGTCTGTGAGTCTGTTTCTGTTTCGTACATAGGTTCATTTGTGTCATACTTTAGATTCCACATATAAGTGATATCACATGGCATTTGTCTTTCTCTTTCTGACTTACTTTACTTAGTATGATAATCTCTAGGTCCAGCCATGTTTCTGTCAATGGCGTTATTTCACTCTTTTTTATGGCTGAGTAGTATTCCATTGTATATATGTACCACATCTTCTTTATCCATTCATCTGTCAATGGACATTTAGGTTGTTCCCATGTCTTGGCTATCGTAAATTGCGCTGGTCTGAATATTAGGGTGCATGTATCTTTTCAAATTATAGTTTTGTCTGGATATATGCCCAGGAGTGGGTTTGCTGGATCATATGGCAACTCTATTTCATTCCTAAATCTTTTTGATACTGATTTTTTTTTATCCACAAGAGAGTTTTTCATCTGCTATGAGTAATAGTAGTATCTTCAATTACTAATAAAGAGCTATCTTAAGATGGACCCCTTGCAGATCTCTTGAGATGTAAGGAACTTCTTTTCCCCTCTGTCTCTGAGTTTTTACCAAGTTACTTATAACAAGCCTGGCAGGCCTGAACTTCCTCATTCTCAACAGCTGGGCTTCCATCTCCGCTCCACCAAGACCTCTATTGGAGAGTTATCAGCAGCCTGTGTGGCACCTTGGTGTCGGACGAAGACTGTGTGCATCGTGGGCTGGTGCAGCCCTGCAGGTGCTAGGCTTAGCAAGCTGCACGTGCTTCTGCGTGGAGCAAAGGGCCCCCTTTCTTGGGCTGAGCAGTCAGGATGGAGGCTTGGAGGGCAGAGTGCAGGCTGCCGACAGAGCAAAGGAGCTGCATTTGCCCCCCTCAGCTGTACAACTGCACAGGCAACCTGGAGACAGGAGGCACTCAGCCCCCGGAGTTCCAAATGGCAAGCTTTCTCTGCCCCTGCTGATCTTCTCTGCAGGGTCTCTAACCACTGCCTCATCCCACCTTGTCCCAGCCCTGATCTTCAGTTCAGTGGTCCAGGAAGCGGCCTCTGCCTTTCCTTGTACCCTCTGTCTAACTCTTTTCCTACCAGGTGCGAACTTCACTTATGCTTTACTGGGGTTTCCAGTAAATCTCTGTTTCCAGTTGGCCAAGCTTGGCTATTAGCGTGTGAAGCAGACTAATTTGCCAAAAGTCAGTTTGTCAGATGAACAATTCACCCAATTACTGGAGATTGTTTGAAGTGTTAGCATTGCCCTCATGTGTCCCCAGATCCATCTCCGACCCCAGAAGCTGTCAGAAAAATGTTTTCCTCTGGATGCGAGACAGTTTGCAGAGTCACAGTAAAAGGCAGGAGCAAAAGCAGAAGCAAGTTCCTTTGCTATAAAAAGGGGATAGCGCTATCTAGTTCTGGGGGTTTTGTCAGGATTAACTCAGTTAATACAAAAAAAGCACTTAGAACAGTCTGGCCGGCAGCATTCAGCACCCGATAAAAGTTGGTGATTATTACCATTATAATAATTATTACTTTTAATTGACACAAGCATTTAAATTATATGAATTGAACTACACATTTGATGAAAAATTAAAATAACAATTTAAATAGGAATGCCAGGTAAAGAAGATAGGTAACAATCACTAGGGCCAATTCAGTGGTCCGTACCCTTGGTCTCGTCATTTAGCCGGGGAGGGGAGAGGGGCTGAAGATGAGTTCAATCACCAATGGCCAATGATTTAACCAATTGTGATTATGGAATGAGGCCTTCATAAAACAGAAAAAGTTGAGGTTCGGAGAGCTTCCGGGTTGATGAACACATGGAGATGCAGGGAGATCAAGGAAGCTCTGTGTCCCTTCCCATGTACCTTGCCCTGTGCATCTCTTCCATCTGGCTGTTCCTAAGTTCTATTCTTTTATAATAAACCTATGATCAGTGAGTAAAATGCTTCTCTGAATTTTGTGAGCCACTCTAGCAAATTAATCACAACTGAGGAGGGGATGGTGGCAACCTCTGATCTGTAGCAGGTCAGTTAGAGGCACAGGTGACAATTGGTACCTGAAGGGGTTGAGTGGGGGAGCAGTCTTGCAGGACTGAGCCCTTAACCTGTGGGTTCTGATGCCATCTCCCCGCAGAGAGTGTCAGAATTAACTGCTTGTGGTGTTGGAAAAGCACACATTGGACATATTAATTTCAGGGGTGCAAATGAGAAAAAAAACATTTGCACACTTGAAATTAGTTAGCAGGATACTATGAGCCTAAGCAAATTACTTAACCTCTTGAAGCCTGTTTCCTCATCTGTAAAATGGAGATGATACCAGCACCTCCCTCATAGTTTACTGTGAGATGTAACAGAAATATTGCAGGTAAATCAGAGTCTACCATGCTTAGGAAATAGAAGCACTCAATAAGTATGTTATGTTTTTAAAAATGTCCATACAAATATAGCTCTTCTAAAACACTAAACTGTAGGAGGAAGAATCAGTATTGTAATATTTTGCTGTATCTTAGGTGCAATTTACTTGTACTGAGTAAAGATGTCATTGGCAACACAGCTACCCAGACTATCATTGTGTAGAGATCAACCATCAGGAGTGGAAGATGCTAGATGCCACATGATTTTCATGTATTTTATTTTTTCAGTAATTCTCAAATTCTTTGGGGCACGGATTCCACTACTCTCAGAAGAGCAAGGAAGACACACAATAATGTCTGTCAAAGACTAAGTAAGTATTACGAAGAGCAAGCCAAACAACCTATGTGCACACAATTGGGTCCAATACCATGAAATCCTGCATGAGAATCTTGAAGGCGATAGCTGGATTCTGAGGGTATTAGTTTTGTTTAAGGACCAGCGTTTCCACAGGTGACTAAGCTCAGTTGCAGAACACGGTATTGGCTTTTTCTGACTGGGGTTGTTTTTTCGTTGAAGGTAATATCCAGTCCTAAAATAAACCCTATATCTGATCCAGACCACCTGCTTCCTGGTGATCAAGTTCAAGTTCCCGAGGAACGTGTTTGATGGCAGCCCCAGGACAGCTTCTAAGGGAAATAAGGGCTTTGCATCCTAGCCAAAAGGCAGTAATCATAAAAAACAAGAAGCAGAGGGCAAGTATGGGTAAACGCATCATTAGATGGGCCTTATTTTTAGAGCAGTTCATAGGGCGACATTTCCTCTGTCGCTGATCTACCAGGAGTATTTAGGAAACACACTATGTGAAACAGACTGAAGACTGTCTGGTGCCCTGTGCTCAGAAACTGCAAGCTTCCAGCCAGAATGGTCTGTTTTAGGCTAAGGTTCCACAGGGCAGAGCATATATTTAACTTATGACACATCTTAAGATGAGGAAAGGATGGGGAACGCGTGACCCTGTGTCCCCACCCCTGCCACCACATCCGCCTCCACGTGGAACAGGGGGAGGTTTTTCTCTCTCCCAATGATCTCATTGGCAGTACATCCTTCAAAAACATCCAACATGCCCACTGAGGGCCCTTCTAGGCTCGTGGGAAGAGAAAAGTGTTTTCTAAATGGAAAAGAGGGTTGAGAATAAGTGAGAAAGTTCAGAGTAGAGAGACTGACTCCTTAGCACAGTAGAACCAGAGGCTCTCAGGAGACCCCAGTCCCAGAGTTATTCCCAAGAGATCTTTTAAGTGTGGAGTCGATGACATGGGACCCTGAACTGACTCCAGGCAAAGACCAGGTGATGTGTGGCCTCCATCCATCCTCAGGGCAAGCAGGTGGGGTGAGATCTGGGGTTGTGGGGAGGCATCTGCCTACAGATATTTCTCCACATTGATGCTGAGTCAGAAAAGGCAAAATTCGTGATTTTTCTCCCTGGACCCACACCTGTCTTCTCTCCTTAAAAAACTTGGAACGTTCTTGGAAATTTTATTTTAATCTATCAGTACTTAAGAGATCATTTTCTATGTTGTACTCCTCTACATAAAGGCCATAGCATTGGGCAAATTGGACAGACTTGTGTCAGTTCCCAGCTCTGCTACATTGAAACCTCAATTTTGTCATCTGTAAAATTGGTAGAGTAGCATTTAATCCAAGAGTCGATTTAAGATTTAAAGGAGGGCTTCCCTGGTGGTGCAGTGGTTGAGAATCTGCCTGCCAATGCAGGGTACACGGGTTCGAGCCCTGGTCTGGGAAGATCCCACATGCCCCGGAGCAACTAGGCCCGTGAGCCACAACTACTGAGCCTGCGCATCTGGAGCCTGTGCTCCGCAACAAGAGAGGCCACGACAGTGAGAGGCCCGCACACCACGATGAAGAGTGGCCCCCGCTTGCCGCAACTAGAGAAAGCCCTCGCACAGAAACGAAGACCCAACACAGCCAAAAATAAATAAATAAATAAATAAATAAATAAACAAACAAACAAACTCCAATCTCTTTAAAAAAAAAAAAAACAGATTTAAAGGAGATGACGTGTACAAAATCCTTAGCACAGAGAATAATTGGTATTTGTTCCTTATTAATGGTAGTTCCTGTTATGATGTTGATGATGAGACCGATCAAGGATCCAGGCTGGTATCTGAACATGATGGGCTTTGCAGGCTGGGAGGACACCAATCAGTAAAGGGGAGAAGGGAGCAGAAAAGGTGGTCAAAGTGCCAACTTTGACCAGTTGTCAGCTTTGCTTGAGGGCAAATGAGCTCTCCATCCTGCTACCTGAGTCCCCCTGTCCCCTTTTAAGTCCCTACCTCTTCACCCATCTCAGATTGTATGCCCTGTGCTCTCAGGTGACCAGCGTCCCCCACTGCACTATTCCGTGGTGACATCTCACACTTCATCCACCTCTCCACCCACAACACAACCTACCCCACCAGGCTCCCATTCTAATTACACAGCTCTCTGCTAGGAATCAGATAACTACGTGGTATAAAGATGGTACTAATGATTAATGCAAGTTTCATGGATGTCTCCCAGGAATGTCACATTTGTGGTTAATATCCCAAAGGCTCCTGGTAGAGATTTCTCGATCTACTATGAGTCTGAAAGGGAGATGGTTTTAATCAGAGTTGTTCTCAGGACTCATTAAATCAAGCCCTGAAGTGCTTATCTCCTTTGCCTATGTCAACCCTTAAAGTATAAGTTGAGTGTATCCCCAGGTATTAAGGAAGTCTCAAACTCCTGGGGCTTCTTCAATGACTAAACTACTGTTATACTGAAATTCTTTGGTAACATCTTCAGGCTCAGTCTTCCCCATCTAAAAAATGGGTTCATATCCTAAATCCATTTTCTATCTTGTAGGCATCTCTTATCCTAAATGAGTGAACACATGATAAACTAACAAGAAGGGAGGACAGAGAGTATCCTCCAATCAACAGTTGTGTTGATTGGAGATGGGAAGGGGGAGCAGGTAGATTTAATATTATCATTAGTCATGACTTGAGCCAAACTTAGCAGTTTTAGAACCATGTTTAACAATCCTGTCTGCATATTAGAATTAACTGGAAAGTTTTTTTTAAGAAAAGAAAATTCCCAGGCCCCACCCCTAAGATTCTGATTCAGTTGATATGGGGTGGGATCTGAGCATCAGATCCTTCAGGAGTTTCTATTGTGAGGCCAAGTCTGAGAACCACTGTCTCAGGACAGCACTGGTAATGCAGAGGAAGTGGAAACTGGCATCATATGAAGTGGGTCTTGGTTGTGACCAAGAGCTGAGCCCAGCTCTATATTCTGGAAGCACTTAGCGACTGATGTTCAATGAGTTTCACAGCATGGTTGTGAAACTGGGGGAGAGAACTCTTGGACAGAAGCCAAGAATCATAAGAATCCCTGAACAGTGGATCAGAGGAGCCCCTTCTTTAATCCTCTTCCTCATCGCTGCATAAACACTGGCAATTCACTTGTCTCTGAGTCTCGGTTTCATTATCCATTAAATGAACAGGTTAGACTAGACAAGTTCAAGGGTGCCTTCCTGGGCTGTTCTTCTATGATCCTAAGATAGTTTCCAGGCATCAGAGGAAAGAGAAGCTGGCATTGCACATCCTTGTTGGTATTCTCTGCCCACTCCTTGTCTGAAGTCACTTGGCAGCTCTCTGTTGCTGACCGAAGGCCAGCCTTGAGTAACAGCTGAATCTCCAGAGCAACAGCTGAATCTCCATCCTTGGGGCCTCCATTCACCCAGGCTTCTCCTGCAGGATGAAAGATTTCATGCCATTCTTGTGAAGACAGCCCACATGAATGGCAGGAGTAGCCTCTAAGTGATCTCTCTGCTCCCGGGCCAGCACACAGCCTGATGGTATCTGCAGAGGAAGGGGTGGAATGTGGAAGTTTACATGACGTCAGTGCACACACATCTTCCTGTCTTAAGCTGGGAGCCCAGCCGTCAGCTACTGTGCCCTGCTGCATCTTTTCCGCCCCTTCTCGAGAGCCTTGGTCTGCTTTGGAGTCCACTCCTCCATGCTTCCTGACAGTATGGGCCTCTGAGCAGGACTTAAAGAATTGGTCAAAACAACAACAACAAAACCTTTATCGTTTGCATCCTCGGCAGCAGACTCTGTACTAGTGACGTCATATTCCATCTCTCCAGGCCTCAGACTGACCAAGATCCACTGGAAAAGAATTGCTCTGGTCTGTTTGTCACCCTACCCCCCAGAAAAATTCACATGTAGAAATCCTAATCCCCAAAGGTGATGGTATTAGGAGATGTGGCCTTTGGGAGGTAAGTCATAAGGGTAGAGCCCTCACGAATGGGATTAATATCTTACAAAATAGCCCCACAGAGCCCCTTACCCCCTTCTGCCATGTGTGGATACAGCCAGAAGCCTGCCACCCAGAAAAGGATCCTCACCTACCTTGATCTCAGACTTCAGCCTCCAGAGCTGTGACAAATAGATACCACCGAGTCCGTGGGACTTCGTTAGAGTGGTCCAAGCGGACGTAGACAGGACTCATCCCAGCCAATCCCCTAATACAAAGTGTCCTATCCAGTGCACACACGTATAGAAAACCATCAGATGTGCCTCACGCTTAGGAGAAAATGCCCTAACGTGCCATGCTCGAGGCTGTGAGGACATGCAAAATGTTGGTGGGAAGAGGGTAAGGGGTTTTAACGTGCATATTGCAGACCTTTTGGAGTTCTCAGCACCTGTGCTGGTAGAAGAGAGGGGAAGGCGAAGGAGTGGGTGGTTGGAAAAAGGCAGATTCAGTAGATCCTGCCCATGGCAGGGCTTTGAAAGTAACAGTGGGAGCTCCTGGGTCCAAGACAGCACCGGTGACATAGGTCAGTCTGGTTTTGCCTTCCAGGAACTGGCTCCCAGGTCCAGGTGAGGCCTGGAGCTACGTTGCCATGCATAGCATAGGTGGTCTTTTGGGGCACTGAGGACAGTGTGGCCTCAGACCCCAGATCTTCTTCCCTGGCCCTTCCTTGGACTCACGAGGGCCTGGGGTCCTGGAGAAACTCTTTCTTGTGTTCTCCTCCTATGGAGGGTGGCACAGGAGCAGCTTAGGCAAGCCAGATCCCCTCTCGATTGTGAAGAAGACTTGACGTTCTGGCTTCTGATGCTGGACCTGCCGCTCTGTGATCTTGCAGTTCTGGCAGAAAGTGTGGAATGAGAGGTATCACCTGACCAGGAGGGGCTTGGGATTCAAACATGGGCCTTCCACCCAGCCTGAGACCCAGCAAGGTCCTATAACGCGGACCCCCAAGCAAACAGGCTTCAGGGCTTCCTCTTTGCTCCTTCAAACAAATGTTCCCTTTGGAACTGTGAAGCCGGCTACTTCCATACTCAAGTCTATATTAGCATTCAAAGGGTCCGTGCCAGGAACCCATGGGAGAACATGGCACACGTCTGGCAGAACTATAGACACTCATCAGTGGACATTAGGTGTTCAGGAAGTGTTTCTATGTTTGCTACTCTGTAACTGAAAAACAAATCAACTCCAGGAAATCAAATATTTTATTGCTTTACTTCATAATGTTCCAAATCAGTCTCCCCGCCCCCAATCTGCTGTAAGCAAGTCTCTACGAGGAGCTCTAGGTGCCATCCTTGTCCTCTGTCAGTCTGGTCCTTGGGGGGCTGGAGGTGGGCAGAGCAGGGCCTGGGTAGCAGGACTGAGAAACACCGACCCCCTGTCCATCCCTTTCACTCTGTGAGTAATATGTCATGGCCACAGGCAGTGGGGAATAACCAGAGTGAAGAAAACACAGAGAGGAGGAGAAAAAGGGAGAAAGTGAAGGGAGAGAAAGGAATAAAGGAGGAGACACAGATGCTGTGGAAGGCTAAACTCTCACTGTGGTAACCGGAGATTCCAAACCACTAATTCAGCCACGTGGCTTCAAGATTTCAAGAAAATTATGGGAGTAATGGGATGAACTATGTAACATTAGTACAGGTTAATACCTGCTGGGAAATTGGGCCAGGAGTTTCCAGAGCTAAAAGCACATTTGAGAATATCTACTTATATTTGTTTTTATCTCATCATTATTCAATTTTTGTCCTGTGTATGCTTTATGATATAACAATACAGTAGTACGTGTGTATAATTTATAAATAAATAAATATACCTATATTGAGGAATGTATGTTCAAATATTTTCTATTGATGGGGTACATGGTCAAAAGAGCTTGGAGACCACCTAACTAGAACGATGACAAAAATCACTAAAGACTCCACCATTCTACCTATCAAGGCCTGGGGCCTCACCAGGGGCCTTGGCCAGGGTGGCTTAACGTAGAGGGAAAAGTCAGCTGTCAGCTGGGAAAGCACCTCTCCCAGCTCTTCTCTAGTGCCACAGGTCCCTTTAAAGAGTAAAATCACTTGCATTTGGGGGAAACAGGAGAAATATTGTTATCACGACTGTTACTATCTAAACACCCAACTAGCATCTAAGGACCTGCATCATAGTGGGCCTGCCCTATGCAATCGTGGCCTCTGAAAGGCAAGTGGGATTGGAATGCGGCCCATGATCTGCTCATCAAGCCATGTGCCCAGAGAGGGGTGCATCTGTCCCCAGGCAGGGGAGACTTTTACTCTCATCATGGTGTTGTATGGATTACCAATAGCCCTGCTTTTTTTTTTTTTTTTATTTGAATCTAATTTTCTAATCGCTTTTGCTTTCATAAATCCAGTTTACTGCTTGTTTCGTCTTTGCCTAATACTAATGTCAAGTTGGCAGCCCTGGAGAGTCTGCGTCACAGGGGGGGCGGTGGCAGAATGGGGTCCTGGCTTCAGTAGGTGCAGCCCCTCAAAACACAGCCCACCGTGGCTGAGAAATCAAAAGCTGAATATCATTTTTGGCCCCTGTGTCTCAGAGACACCCGGAGGCCGTCTGACTAGGTGAAATGTTCCACACAGGAAACAAAGAACCAACTTCTCAGTCCAGCCTCTGTTGGTGTCAGCCTGTTGCCTGGGTCCTGGGATGTGGCCTGCATCAGAGTCTCCATTCAGCCACGGGAGGTGCCGCTTCACTCGGCCTGAGACCACGGTGGAGTAATGCAATCCCTTTGAATACAGGCCCGGGGCTCAGACATGTCCACACAAGTCCCAGCTCACCCTTATCCTCCAGCAAACTCCACTGATTTATTTACTGGGAAGTGTGATGTTTTCCCCCCCGAAAATGTCCTCTCCTTCTTAGGGAGGAATGTTGCTTCCTGGTCATCAGCTAGCAGCGAGAAAGGGAGCATTGCTGGGTCTCTGCAGGCTGTCTCTGTGGTGCTCCTGGGACCCTCAAGCATCGGTCTTGGGCTCCTTCATCGATTTGACAAATTCCTTGACATCCTCTTCCAAGGCCTTGTTCCTCCTCTCCACATCCTCCCGGGAGCGCTCCACGTTGCGGAGGCTGATTTCCAAGGCTGCAGACTTCTTCTTCTCCTTCTCCAGTTCTTCACTGAGCCTCACCACCTTAGCCCACACATCATAATTTTCCGTCTCAAGGCTACGAGGAAGGAAAGAAAAGAATGAAAGGACGGGATGTGACCTCTAGACCTTCCCTTCAGCCTTCCCCTCAACCCCCTCTGTCCACTTTACCTTCCACATCCCAAGACCCATCTCCAACCTGTACCTCCTAGTTATGTCCCATCCCCGACAGGAGGACTTCCCAGTAAACCTGAATTCCCAGAGCCTGTCCCCTTTTTTGTCATTTGTCATCCATCTCATGACATCTCTTGTGTTGTTTTTCACGTCGTTTTGTGTTTTGTATCTCCCACCACACAATAAAGTCTTTGAATGAAGAGACCACCTCTAATATTTACAGCCCCACAGCGCCTTGCATCTGTCCTGCTCAGTGGAAAGGTTGACTGACTGCTGAACCCCATCCGGATTCCAGATTCCCGGCGCCGGTGTACACATGCATGCTTTCTCATCCTGCTTCATTGCAGAGCACGGACCAGAGCCTTCTCTTATGAAGGCTCCTGGGGACCAAGATTTGGAGAATTTGGGGGAGCTGCCCCTTGGGAGCAACTGTCTTGTCAGGCCCACCCTTGTTTCTGAATCCCACTCCAAGTGAAGGATCTGTTGGATTCCCGAATTCGCAGGATTTTCATCGTTACTGGCCAAAATCCTAGTCTAGTCTCAGGTGCCCATCTCTCTCCCTCCAGGCTGTGCTGAATTAACCCTTGGGAATGAGAGTACATATGACATTTTTGAGCCAAAGGAGGGAATTTCAGGCCTATGAGGAGACTATGATTGGAAATTGGCTTCAGGATTTCATTCTGTGAAATGCTGCTTCCCTGCTACCCAATGCCCTGCTCATTTTTATATGGAGACTTGAGCTCCTGTTTGAGCCCATCTCTGGCTTCTATCTTCAAGGGCCTTGGTCCATTTTGCAGGCAACGGCCTCTCTTCAGAGCCTTGCTTACCCCTGCCTGTTTCTTCTTAAAGCCAAATTAGTCTCATTCCTCTGGAATTCCACCCATTACAAATTTAGTTTTCTTCTCTGAGTCCTCCATATCCTTCTTGTTTTGGGGGGAAACCTCAAAAGAGACACCATGCTAGATCTTGACCACTGCCTCCAGTGGAGAGGTAGAATCCGAGTGGGTTTGGGAGGTTGGCTGACCCGAGTTCAAATCTCAGCCCCACCAATGACTAGCTGTGCAACCTTTTTATACTTCCTAAACTCCCATTTCTTCTGTAAAATGGGGGTATTACCTGTTTCACGGGATAACTGAGGGGATTATATGAGAAGGCGTGTCTGAAGCATGAAGCTTAGAGCAGGCACTGTAGACTGTTAATTCTCCTTCCTCTCTCGGGCATGGAATGGGACAGCGGATTCAGAAGACTTTGTTCCCTTCAGGAGGAGTGGCCACCTCAATGGCAGCCAGTTTTTCCCCACCCTGTCAATGACCCCTGTGCTAGAAACTGGGGCTCAGTGTCTGCTCTGGGGTTGCCTTGGTCACTGCCAAGATGTCACCCAAGTCTCAGAGTCTACAAACAGCTGATTTCAGTTTCTTAGACAAGAAGTTATGTGTTGTTCTAGATGGGCAGCCCTCTCCAGGGAACACAGGTTCACCAAAGTCTTCCTTTCATGTACCTGAGTCTCTATGGACTGAAAAGTACCCGTCGTTCGAAAACCCCACTAGGTTCACATTTCACTAACTTTTGATTAGTGTGACTTTAGGCAAATCTGGACTGAGGTTTCTTCTCAGGAAAAATCAGTGGTGTGAAAAAGATTTCAAGAAAGTAGTTTATCTACTCAAGTGAGCAAATCATGTCCGAGCATCTTAGAGATTTGTGTGAAATGGTGGCAAAGGCCATGTCACCGGCCTCGCTTCTGTTCACCCCCTGCAGTCTGAGATCGTGGGGAGTTAGTGATCCTGACCCATTGAAGCCTCAGTCAGGTCAGGGGTGCCCAGAAGCTCTGCCTCACTTAGGCTTTCAGGTGGCTGACCAGGCCCTCTGCATTCTCTGCCCTCTCCCATCAGTCACTCCCCTGCTGCCACCAACCACCGCTCTTCCTCTGCATGAACACGCCAGACCCCTCCCTTCCCATAGCCTCTGCACTTTGGTTCTCTCTGCCTGGCCTGCTCTCTCCCACACCCACCCCAACCCCTCCCACATGGACGTCACTCGTTCCCTCCCCTCCTTCAGGCCTTTGCTCGAGTGTCACCTTCTCAGTGAGGCCTTCCCCAACCACCCTATGTAACACTGGAACCCCCTTCCTGAGCTCCCCAACCTCCTGCCCTGCTTTATTTCTCTCCCTAGCATTTTCCACCATCTGACATAGCATTTGTTTTAATTACCTTTTTGTATTCTCTGTCTGTCTCCACTAGAAGGAAAGCTCTATAAGCAAAAGGGCTTTTGTGTGTTTTGCTCAGTGCTATTCTCTAACAGCTGAGATGGTGCCTGGCACATAGTAGATGCTCAATAAATGTTTGCAGAGTTGATGAATAACATTAATATAAAAAGTTTAAAAATTTCTCTTAATTCGTTAAGACATGTTGATGCTTAAACAACCACTGTTTGGAAACAGTTGATTAAACTACTTAAGCTACATATTTAACTTTTCATGAATGTAAGGTAAAGCTTAGAGTGTTCACTAATTTAGTCATCTCCTCAATGCCTTTGCCCTGTTCCTTATTAGGCCCAACTGCTGTAGATAGCATCTTCTGTAACTGAAGTTTTATAATGTCACTTCTTTGGCAGAGGAGAACAATCCCTATTGCTTTTAAGATGGAAGGTGAGTGGCTGCCCAGGGCCCTCTGGACGTGACTTACTTTTCAATCTGTTCCTCATACATTTGCTTCTGTATTTCTATTTCCTTTTGCAGCTCCTGGACCATCCTCTGCAAAGATTCAAGTTCCTCTTCTCCGGAGTTCTTTTTCCCAGGCCCGGTTTCAGAGTTTAGGCTGGCAAGAGCATCTCTCTTGGAGTCACAGGCCTGGGATGATAGTGTACCGGCTTCATCCCCAGGGGACCCCGGCTGGGTGGGGACATTATCATAGGTGGAAGTCCGCTGGGAGTCGAAAAACTGTGGCACACATTGAGACATCGTTCTCCTGTGCCCATCCCCTGCCTTCCCCTCCAAAGGAGATGACCAGAACTCATTTTTAAAGATCTCTACTTTGCAGCTGTTGGCACCTTGCAAAGCTGATGTCAAGAAGCATTTCCGGTTAGGGAGCGTCTGAGTCCTTTTTCGTGACTGCAGCTTCCAATCTCCTGGCTTTTCCCTGGGTGCTTTGTCTTCTAGACACCCATCACTTGGCCGTTGTCCAGTGGGGCTGGTTGCATCTGAGTTGCTGGCCTAGAAAAAAGTGGTCACGGATGTTACATGGGTTTTTCCCACACGTGTCACGTTCCCAAGATAAGGATTAGAGACTTGAAAGAAAGTATCTCCTGGCCACACGCCTATGAAACTCAATTAGAAGACCATCTCTTAATTTGTCACATTCGTTGATTATCTGTGTGGCATTTTTCCAAAAGGATATTATACTTGAAGGAACTCATGCTCTAGAGGTAAACTGCTGACTAAAATCAATTGTTTGTTTGTAGTAAGGGACCCTAAACTAGGATTCTGTTATAACCTTAGAATGGGGGGGGGGGGCTTTTCTAACTATGACCCAAATCCAGAAGCCATATAAGAATAATTTGATAAACTCAATCCACATGTGTTTCCATGACCCCCCAAATTAAAAATAAAACAAAGAAACCACCACATGCTAAATCAAAGAAGGACAAACTGACAAAAATATTTGCAATGTGTATCACAGACAACAGGCTACTCTCCATAATGCATAAAGTTCACAAAAATTGAGAAGAAAAAGACTAATATAAATATGGGCAAAGAGCAAGATCAGAGAGTTCATGGAGGAAAAATGCAACTGGCCCTTACACGTAAAAAAAAAATGTTTGAACACTCTTATAACAGGAAAAACTCAAATTGAAATTAAAATTACTGAAATATTAGTTCTCATCTAACAGATGGGCAATCCTCCAAAATCTGACAACACACTCTGCTGGCGAAACTATAGGGAAATAGGTTATTTCATGCATTGCTGGTGGAAGTGAAAAATGGCACAACCACAGTTTAACAATTTTAATCAAAATTACATACTACAAATCTATTTACCCTCTGACTCAGCAATCATACTTCTAGGAATTTATCCCGGAAATATATTTGCCTGAGCACAAAATGAAGCATGGCCAAGGTTATTCATTGCATCCTTGTTTGTAGTACAAAGGAGTAAAAGAAACCTGTTCATCTATGGAGGTTGGCTGAGTAGATCACGGTACATGCACAGAATGTAACACCACACATCTGCCAGAAACCTGAGGTTGTATGAGGTACTGCCTATGTATTGACATGAAAAGGTCTCCAGGGTATCTGTTAAACAGAAAAATTCAAGATACACAGTAGCGTGTGTGTGTGTGGAGAGGGAGAGAGTGAGCATGTTACGCTTTGTGTAAAAAGGGAGGTAAATAACAATTTACACTCATATCTGCTTATATTTGCAAAAAGGAACACTGGAAGGATAAAAAAGAAACTGATAAAGGCATGGAAGAATAAGGTGGGTGCAGACAGCAGAGGGAGCAGGAGTTCTAAACATATCTCTTTCTTTTGTTTTGACTTTCTTGAGTCATGCATATGTATTTTTAGATTAAATTAAAAAGGAAAAGATTGAGCCCTAAAATGAGAAATCAGGGCTCAACCTGTCTGTCTGACGCTTCTAGCTCATCACCTGCCTTGGCAACCCCACCTGGAGTCAGAAGGACCTGGGCCCTGAGGTGCAAACTAGATCTAAGTCCCACTCTCGACCATTCTACTGCTGTCATCTTGGGACAGCTGGTCAACCTCCCTGAGACTCAGTGCCTCAGCTATAAAATGTGGATGATAAATTCTGCCCTACAGAGTAATGGTGAGGACTCCAGATGTGATCTGTTTAAGGTTCCCAGCACACTGCCTGTCCATTGCTGCCCATACTGTTACAATAAATACAGAAACCTGTCAAATGAGCACAACAATGGCTACTCTCAAAGATGTCTAGGATGATTTCATTATATGAAATAAACATTTCTAAATATTAATTTGATTTTAGAGTATTAGTAAATGCACTGTGTCCAGACAGGCATCACCCAAGAAAAATCACAACTACCACCATCTTTTTTCCAATACATTCTTAATCATCCTCGGGATTAACAGTAGTCAACTGACATTACCTGGCGAACTGGAAATTTTACATTCATTCCTTGACCACACATAAAGAATTAAGCTGCTATATAAAGTTCACACATTCTTTTAAAAAATATTTGCCTCTATAAATACGTTAAAATATTTGAGCTTTGCAAATTATTGGCCTAAATAGTCTAAATTTCAGAGTCTGCAGAGTTTTTTGACATTGTGAACGTGAGCCCCAACCCTTCAGTACAAATGAGGGGGTTGACATTGCTGAGACAGCTTATCAGGGAATGAGAAATATTACACAAACACATACATACTCTGAGAAAGGAATCACGTTTCATGGCTTAGCAGGAAACTGTTCTCTCTGGACTTTCACCCGGAATTTTCAACAACTCTCACTAGAACATTAACACTGCGGTATGTAATTTCCCCATCGAACTTCCCTGGACTGAGTTTGAAAGGGTTTAGAGTGGGCTTTAGTGAGGACTCCCATTGCTTAGTCATTGGGGGATGGGCACACATGTCACTAATCCCACCTCCAGGATACCAACAGAAACTAGATTTTGAAAGAGGCCAGGCTTTCAAGATTCATTCAAATGGGTCTATATCAGCTGTGCCCACTGCCACAGCATCACCCAGGGCTCCCTAAATCGCCGTTCCAGAGCAGCTCTTACATGGAATGACCTGGACTGAAGGAAGAGTCGGATGGAAGGAGGAAGGCCCTCTGCACCTTACCATGTTACTGACGCTGTCTGTTCTAGAAATTGGAGGGTCCTCAGTGGCATCCCAGCCCACAGAGCTTCGCGCCACTGGAGGTTTCTTGGGGTCATTTTTTGGGGCGGGGGGTGACAAGGGTGCATCCTTGAGCTTGGGAAAGAGGACTTCATGGTCTCTGATCATCATGGTCATCACTCTTTGGATTTGAGGAGTCCCTGAAAGAAAGAAGAAAGACATTTGTAGTGCTGGACCATGGGGCAGAGGGCAGGTGGTCCTCAAGTTTCTCCACCCATGAGATGTCTCTAAACTTGACTCTAAAACCACATGGCCCCAAAGGACCCCATTTTCTCCTCACAGGACCCTTCTTAATTGCTTGGGGTAGGAGATTGTGGTGAATGGGATGGGATAGAAGAAGGATATGGCAGTGGGGCGAAAGAGGGTTATTTTCGGCCTACAGTCCTCTGGATCAGTCTTTGATCAGTTTATAGGCAATACGACAGGAAAGAAAATGAAGACATCTTTCTCTCTTGATGTGATCCTCAGTATGACATCTGATTTCTTATTGCACGCATAGAGAATGCGTACCAGGCATACTGCCTCCCCCAAACCACGGCAGACATCAGTACTCTGTGTCAGGACTCTTGTTCACTGAACCAAGACACTACCTCAGAAGTCTTTTCAGCGCAGCTTTACAAGTAGCCTCTTTGGGAGTTGCCTTATAAAATCACACTTGTTTGCTCTCTCTGGCTAAGGATGTTTAAAAGTACTAAGAGACTAAGAAACACTAGCTAACTGTTTTCGTGCTAGCCTATCATACTGTGTGATGACTGGTAAATCTTTAACCTCTCTGCTCTGCTGTAACCTGGAAAATGAACATAATTCCTGCCTGCTTATTTCACAGGGCTATTTTACAACTCAGACAAGATGATCAACGGAAAATGCTTGGCAAATTGCAGAGCAATTTGGTAGCGATGTCACTGTCTTTACTTCTTCTGCCCCTACCTTCACCACAGGACCAGCGTACCTCTCATGATCACAGCAGGGTCTTCGACCTTCGACCTGATGAGATTCACACCAATCACAGTAGCCAGATTGTCCACACTCATCTTGTTAACTCCACAGTTCAGCTGGATTTCATGGAGAAACCTGTGGGCAACCAGGAAATCCCAGAGTAGGAAATAGGAAGTTGCCACAAGGAAGCACTTCCAGGTACCCGCAGGATCCCAGAGGTGGGTCTCAACTCTTTCCTTCTGGTCTCAGGAATGGGACCAGTCTGCTCTGACTACAAGAATTTAGCTTCCCCCTGAAAGATTCAAGATCAAGGAAGAAGACACACAAGCAACCCAGCTGCTGATGGTGGCACTGGGGCCAGGGGTGGGTGAGGAGTCACATCGGCAGGAGACAGGGTCCAGTTCAGGGAGCTAAGAGGAGACAAGAAGGACTAAAATGGGTGTTTGACTATCCCTGGTCCTGACTTTACAGGCTTCTCTCCCAGGCTCTCAGCACCTATCCCAGCTGAGTCCCCGGAGAAGAGAACTTCATCGTGGGAAGATCTCAGAAATGGGAATTCATGGTACCTCCTTGGTCTCATCCTCAGGTTACACCACCAAGCATCTCAAATTCTCAGCAAGTGCTCAAAAACTAACACTGAATTTTTGCTGTAATCCCACCTATTTGAGGAATGAAGCTCTCAGATTCACTATTTTAAAAACCTGAAAAGATCAGAAAAAAACACTTCTAAATACTGTCTCTAAAAACCATTTATAAGTAAATCGGCTGAAGCAACATAAAATTCCAAATATGGAGAAATTATCAAATAAGTGGCGGGAGGGTGTCCAAATGAGGAAACATTTTGGAATATTATAGAGTCATGTATAATCCTACTTTGTGACATAGGAAAACGCTCACTCTACAACATTTAGCTAAAAGAAGCAGGATACAAGTATATATATATTCTTTATTTAAAAATATATTTCTAATTTGGTATAAAAATTGTTTCCCTATATTTATATTGATGCATGTGATGATCTATCACAGAGACAAAAACATTCAGAAGGAAACACACTCAAATATTAATAGTGACTTTTTCTGGGTGAGGGGATTTGGGGAAATGTTCATCTATTTACAGTATTTTATATTCTCCTAGTTTCCAAATCAAGCATGTGTAACTCTTTTATCATCTGGAAACTACAAAAAATTATTAAAAAAAAAAAATAAAACTAGGGCTTCCCTGGTGACACAGTGGTTAAGAATCCGCCTACCAATGCAGGGCACACGGGTTCGAGCCCTGGTCCGGGAAGATACCACATGCCGCGGAGCAACTAAGCCCATGCACCACAACTACTGAAGCCTGTGCGCCTAGAGCCTGTGCTCCACAACAAGAGAAGCCACAGGAATGAGAAGCCCGCGTGCCGCAACTAGAGAAACCCGCGTGCAGCAACAAAGACCTAACGCAGCCAAATATAAATAAATAAAATAAATAAATTTAAAAAAATAAAGATAAATTTCAGCTATGTCTGACATGGAGATCCAGGCTCCCAACTCAGCCAGATCTGGGTCAATCCACATGCTATGTGTTGCCACAGAGACAGCACATAGCAGGTCTGTCCTCAGAAAGGGAATTAAGAAAGGTGGCCTGGAATGAATGTCTCTGGGGTGCTAAGTTATGGTCCAGAGACAGGAAGATGGGAGATGATTCTAGAAACATTATAAGAATTCTGAGTTCTAATGCCTGTCCCAGGACTGTGGGCAGCACTGGGGCAGGCTTGAAGGAGGAAGCATGTTTCCTTTTTATGCTGATTAGATTTTCCGGGATCCTTTCAATTGTCTTGGGGACACAGGAAACTACCTCAGTGCTATGTGAATAGAGTTGACCTTCCAGAGGTCTGGACCAGAATCTCTTGAGTTCACAGAGATACTCTTTCCTCCTCTAACTGGGGAATTCTTTCTGGTGTGGCTGAAAATTATGGAACTGATACCAGGTGCCTCTTACCTGCAGATGTAGCTTAAGAGACTATAGTTGTCTCGAGGAAGGATGGAGAGCTGCTTCATCAACTCCTGCTGAGCCTGGGAAGAGATTTTTAATGCCAGTAAAAGAGCCTGCTCACTTGCCAGCAATGGGACCCTGGAGCATAATTGGTGCATCTCTGCAGAAGCAACACTTTGGCAGTCACTCCTGTTCCCGTAGTTTTGTGTGTGTGTGTGTGTGTGTGTGTGTGTGTGTGTGTTTTAACATCTTTATTGGAGTATAATTGCTTTACAATGGTGTGCTAGCCTCTGCCCTACAACAAAGTGAATCAGCTATACATATACATATATCCCCATATCTCCTCCCTCTTGTGTCTCCCTCCCATCCTCCCTATGCCAAGCACCGAGCTGATCTCCCTGTGCTATGTGGCTGCTTCCCACTAGCTATCTATCTTACATTTGGTAGTGTATATATGTCCATGCCACTCTCTCACTTCGTCCCAGCTTACCCTTCCCCCTCCCTGTGCCCTCAAGTCCATTCTCTATGTCTGCGTCTTTATTCGTGTCCTGCCCCTAGGTTCTTCAGAACCTTTTTTTTTTTTTTTTTAGATTCCATATATATGTGTTAGCACACGGTATTTGTTTTTCTCTTTCTGACTTACTTCACTCTGTATGACAGACTCTAGGTCCATCGACCTCACTACAAATAACTCAATTTCATTTCTTTTTATGGCTGAGTAATATTCCATTGTATATATGTGCCACATCTTCTTTATCCGTTCATCTGTCAATGGACACTTAGGTTGCTTCCATGTCCTGGCTATTGTAAATAGAGCTGCAATGAACATTGTGGTACATGACCCTTTTTGAATTACAGTTTTCTCAGGGTATATGCCTAGTAGTGGGATTGCTGGGTCGTTTGGTAGCTTTATTTTTAGTTTTTGGAGTAACCTCCATAGTGTTCTCCATAGTGGCTGTATCAATTTACATTCCCACCAACAGTGCAAGAGGGTTCCCTTTTCTCCACACCCTCTCCAGCATTTATTGTTTGTAGATTTTTTGATGATGGCCAGTCTGAACGGTGTGAGGTGATACCTCATTGTAGTTTTGATTTACATTTCTCTAATGATTAGTGACGTTGAACATCTTTTCATGTGTTTGTTGGCCATCTGTATATCTTCTTTGGAGAAATGCCTATTTAGATCTTCTGCCCATTTTTAGATTGGGCTGTTTGTTCTTTTGATATTGAGCTGCACGAGCTGCTTGTATATTTTGGAGATTAATCCTCTGTCAGTTGCTTCATTTGCAAATATTTTCTCCCATTCTGAGGGTTGTCTTTTCGTCTTGTTTATGGTTTCCTTTGCTGTGCAAAAGCTTTGAAGTTTCATTAGGTCCCATTTGTTTATTTTTATAAAACTTCTAATTTTGAAATAACTATAAATCCACAGGAAGTTGCAAGAATAGCCTGGAGAGCTTCACTGGTTTTGGTACCTTGTATTTTTTTATTCATCTGCGATTATGCCCTCCTCCCTGACTCAGAGCTGCTCTAAGGCAAGAACTATTTGATAACCATACTCACAATAACTGTTTGCTTCATAAATGCTTGAGCTGTAACTCTCCAATAAAGAATTCGACCAGAACCAAATGCCCCCCAAGTCACTTTAAAAGTGTTGTGAGAAGGAGGATGTTTCTGAGAACTGAGGTTTCACGCGATATGGTTTCGCTGGGAGCTGCTAGAACCCAGGGGCAGACTGACCAAGCTGGAAGGCAGGTGAGAGGCCCGAAGGTTATAGCTTCATGATGACACTGAATGTTAGAGACAGTCATACAAGGAATGCAAGTGCCAGGAAGAGGAAGGACAGAGAATTTTCTTTGTTCTTTTCTCTCACAGTGCCTATAGAGTCTGCAGTCACCGTCTACAACATCATGATTGTAAAAGGGCACCAGTGCACATGAGACACACAGGCTCTCCTCAAACCTGAGCAGCTCCTCCAGGAGAAAATGCACCCTATGGCCTGTCAGCCTGCATGCAGTGACCTGGTGCAGCCCCGCTGGATCTAGAATGCCTGCTTCATACTGATTCCCTCCTCTTCAGTTTAGTCAAGTAAATTCTTTGCAAAGGTTGCTTTAGACTCACGCCTCCCAGCGACTGCCTCTGCCACGTGTTCACCCATGAGAGAGGCTGTGATCCCTTACCCTGTCCAGATCTGTGTTACCAGGATTAGAAACTCTCCAATATGTTGAGATCGAGAAAAGTTGGGAGAAGCAGGTCTAAATCACGGAAGTTCAGGGGTGGGAGTCTGATTGTCAGAACTGCATCCATGGACCTCCTTTCCTTTCCCAGAAGCTGTGGGGCAAGATGTCACCTGAAACATTCATCTTTTTAGCCAACTTTTAAACCTTATTCCATAAAATTGTATTACTTTTGCAAAGGTGAGCTGATATGCCTGTATAAATTAAGACTTTCCATATCCTCTTTTAACCCCCCCAAAAATTCATAAACCATACACAAAATATCCTAAAATCAGATCATGCAACCTAATTTTTGTGTTGGAAAATAGCTACAAAGGCTATAGTGCGTTAGTTGCATCCTTATCGTGCTCTTTCTTTCCTAATGTTAAAATATAAAACCACCTTTTTTCTTGTACCAGGATCTACTTAAATTGTGAGGCTCTTCCCTCTCAATCAGGATGGAAGTTCTCACAGCTGTACCTTCTTCCAGGGCTAGGGCACTAGCTCTTCAATGATTTTATATATATATATATATATATATATATATACATACACACACACACACACACACACACACACATACATACACACACACATATGTGTGTGTGGGAGCATACTATATAACAAATTCTGAAGTAGAGCAGAGACTAAACATCCCCTTGAATCAATAATTTTAAAATGTCACTCACTTGTGACACATATCCCATGGTCCTCAAAACGATCCTGTTATTATGAAATGTGTCTAAGTTTGTGCTGTCTAATACAACAGCAACTTGACACATGTGACTATTAATAAAATAAAATAAAATAAAATAAAATTAGAAATCTGGTTCCTCAGTTGTGCTAGCCACATTTCAAGTGCCTAGTGGCCACATATAGCTAGTGGTTACTACATTGGACCGTGTAGTTATGTAACAGTTCCATCATGGTAGAAAGTTCTCTTGGGCTAAGTAAATAAACTGAGTCTCACAGAAGATGCATCATTTGCTAAATGGCAAAATCAAAGTTAAATTCATTGCAAGTTTTTCTGTGCACCACTTTGCCAGAGAGAACTTTATTTTTTTTAATTTTTAAAATTTATTTATTTATGGCTGTGTTGGGTCTTCGTTTCTGTGCGAGGGCTTTCCCTAGTTGCGGCGAGCGGGGGCCACTCTTCATCGAGGTGCGTGGGCCTCTCACTATCGCGGCCTCTCTTGTTGCGGAGCACAGGCTCCAGACGCGCAGGCTCAGCAATTGTGGCTCACGGGCCTAGTTGCTCCGCGGCATGTGGGATCTTCCCAGACCAGGGCTCGAACCCGTGTCCCCTGCATTGGCAGGCAGATTCTCAACCACTGCGCCACCAGGGAGAACTTTTAACATAGTAGTGCTAAACACCAACCTCCCCAAAGTGGGCAGTTAGACCCCTTTATTAGCTGTGTAACAAATGCATTCATGGGCCATTTAGTTTTGCAAATCTCGGTTAAAAACCATAATAGTTTTATTGTTGTCAGTCAGGTTTTCTGTTGCTGGTTGGCTAGTTTGTTGTCAGTCAGGTTTTCCTTTGCTGGTTGGTTAATTTGTTCAACATGTTGACTATAAGGGCTTTAAGGAAACAATTTACACAAGGATCAAAATTCCTGCTGGTGAGGAGCTGCATGATGCTGCAGATGGGGACTGCAGACCCTACAGGCAGCTGCAGCTGAAAGGAACCAAGAAAAGCTCCGTCTTTCCTCTCCCTGGCACACGTGTTTCTTGTATACCCATGCGTGACACGCATGGTCATCACAGATCTAGAACATTTGGACCTCTCACCTGCCCTCCAGGTGGGTCAGTCTGTCTTTTTGTCCCAGCGGGTCTTAGCAAGGCCGTATTGCTTGAAACCCTTCTCAGAAGCATCCTCCTTCTCTTACTAATTTTAGAGTGACTTGGGGGTATTTAATGATAGTCCAGTACTTTGTTGGAGTGCAACATCCCATAAAGGCTGTCACCATGATTGGCTTCATTGGACTTTTGTTGCTGAGAGTTCCAGTTTGACAAAGTATCTCACCAAAAGTTATGGGGTTCACCCATGACCCGCTGTTGCTTGCCTACCAGAATAGTGTTCAGTAACCCTCACCTTCTTCTGAAGCAGGACAACTAATTCTATTGAGATACAAACCTTTGCCTCATCTGCATTCATGAGCTGCCCGCAGAGCAGAAACCCCTCATACTGGCTCCAGGGAACCACTGGCTCTGGGAGGTCTCGGAGGTAGAGCTTCAGCAGGGAGGCTACCGTGTGCACATCTGTATCTCTGGAAAAAAACAAACAATGTTTTTTGAAAACAAACCTCCAGAACTCTCCTCGCCTCCCCCTTGGTGATCCACTGAATAAGATCCCAGCTTCCACAAAGAAATTTTGCAGAGGAGTAGAGTCTGATAAAGATGTATCTGACCAAAATATTTTTGCAACTCCCCCTTCTGGAATAATAACCCCCAACACCTTTTCCTTTATCTCTTCTACCTAACTGCCTCAAAGATAAGTTTAAGGTCTACTCTTCCAATAAGCCTGTTAAACTATTCTAGTCTTCATTGCTTTCTTCTTTCTCCAAGTCACTTAGTACAATTGAGCATTCTCTACTTAGTCTCTAGTTTTTCATGGGGTAACTCCTTATAGCTATGACCCATTGATCTCTTTAGTCTATCAGAGAGCTTAAAATAGGTCTGGGATTCATTCATATATTCACACAATCATTTATTCAACCAATGTGTTGAGAGAACCTACTAGGTGCAAGACACTATGTCAGGCACTGGGGTTTCAGCAGTGAACCTGAGGGACCCACAGGATCCCTGTCCTCATGGAGTGACAGAGCTATGAAGACTCAAATGTTACCAAGTCATTACAATACTGTGTGGTTAGTGAGATGACAAGGAAGTCCAGGACTTGAGACTGCATGGAAATGTAGAAAAGGGACACCCAACGCAGAATTGGGGAACCCTAGGAAACTCTTCAGACAAGATCGGAAGACTGATGAGGAATTAGAGCATGGGGTAGGCAGCATATCTTTCAGCCTGGAGGATGGAGACAAGACTGGATGAACCATGGCCCAGGAACCAAACCTGGCCCATCACCTTTATTTGTACAGCCTGTGAGCTAAGAATGGATCTAACATTTTCAAATGGTTGGGGAAAAAACTCAAAAGGAGAATATTTCATGGCATGGGAAAATCATGTGAAATTTGAATTTCAGCATCCGTAAATAAAGTGTTATAGGAACATAGCCATGCTCATTCGTTTTGTATTGTCTTTGGCTGAATTCTGGTATAAGAACAGAGGTGAGTAGCTGCAGCAGAGACTGTCTGGCCTGCAGAGCCTAAATATTTCATATGTGGCCCTTTAAGAAAAGTCTGCCGATCCCTGGTTTATGGAGCTATTGTGTTTATTCCGCAGCTCTATAAGAGAAAATGAGTCTGAGTATACCATACACTTGAAACTCATTAGTGAAAAATATTTGTTTCAAATCAAGAAAAACTGGTCATGCACCCCAATGTTCATAGCAGCACTGTTTACAATAGCGAAGACATGGAAGCAACCTAAATGTCCATTGACAGATGAATGGATAAAGAAGATGTGGTATGTATACACAGTGGAATATTACTCAGCCATAAAAAAGAGTGAAATAATGCCATTTGCAGCAACATGGATAGACCTAGAGATTATCATACTAAGTGAAGTAAGTCAGACAGAGAAAGACGAATATCATACGATATCACTTATATGTGGAATCTTTAAAAAAATTGATACAAATGAACTTATTAACAAAACAGAAATAGACTCACAGACATAGAAAACAAACATGGTTACCAAAGGGGAAATGGGGGGTGGAGGGATAAATTGGAATTTGGGATTAACAGATACACAATACTATATATAAAATAGCTAAACAACAAAGACCTACTGTATAGCACAGGGAATGATAGTCAATATCTTGTAATAGCCTACAATGGAAAAGAATCTGAAAAGGAATACATATATACATATGTGTATATATATATATATATATATATATATACACACACAAACACATATTTATATAAATGAATCACTTTGCTATACACCTGAAACTTTGTAAATCAACTATACTTCAATAAAAAAAAGAAAGAAAGAAAAAGAAAAACTTGTATCTGTAAGAGACACTCCCAGTATTTTGAAAAGCTGTGACGGGGCAAGAGATCCAGCCGATCTGAGTGGCTCTTGGGCTTCAGCAATGGGGACATAGAAGCGGCTGGGCTGGGTGGGATCACATCCTGGAGGAGGGCCGGGAGGGGTGGATTTGGGCAGGAGAAGAAGGCAGGCATTTGAGGCCTCAGAAACCAGAACATCGAGGCTTGACTGTGGAGCTCTCTATCTTGACGTTTCATGTAAATGTTTTCTTTTGGGTTTTTGACAGCCAGTGGTTGGAACTGTCTTCTGGAAAGGTTCCCCACTTTGCAGCCTGTGAACTCCACCTCCAAAGAAGAACTTGAGCTGGCACAGAGCCCTGCCTCTGCTCCACTGCTGCCCTCAGGAAATCGGGGGTGGGGACCATTCACTTAAGGTGGGGATTCTGGAGAAGCCTTCCCTGCTGAGTCACTGCCTAAAAATACCTTGGCAGAGCCCTCTCGTCAAAATGCAGGAGAAGTTCCCCAGAAAATGGCAGGACAACAGCCAGCTGACACTTTGCCCGAGCAGCATTCTCCTAAGTCCTAAAATCTCCTTTGTCCCAAATCCTCTGCATCGCAATCCACCCAGTGGGCTTAATCAGGGTCCAGGGTCCAGGGTCTCAGGTTTGATTGAAGTCTCTTCCTCACCCCACATCCTCTAATCCTACTCTGCAAATGTCCCAGGAATCCCTCTAGGCCTCACTCCCTGTCCTGTTCCAGAAGGCCATGGTCTTTTGCCAGGATTCTGCCAGCCCCTATCTGGCCTCCTGGCTCCACGACTCCATTCTCCAATGCACTGTCCGTCACTGGCACAGCCCCCAACACTCAAAACATACCCACAGAACAAATATGGAAAACAAAGAATTTGAAATGACAAAAACAGTATAGATGATACATCAAGAACCAGAAACTTTTGAAGAGAAAGAGCAATAAAAAAAGACAAACTCGGGGCTTCCCTGGTGGCGCAGTGGTTGAGAATCTGCCTGCCAATGCAGGGGACACGGGTTCGAGCCCTGGTCTGGGAAGATCCCACATGCCGCGGAGCAACTAGGCCCGTGAGCCACAACTGCTGAGCCTGCGCGTCTGGAGCCTGTGCTCCGCAACAAGAGAGGCCGCGATAGTGAGAGGCCCGCGCACCGCAATGAAGAGTGGCCCCTGCTTGCCACAGCTAGAGAAAGCCCTCGCACAGAAACGAAGACCCAACACAGCCATAAATAAAATAAATAAATAAATTAAAAAGAAAAAGACAAACTCTATAGATGGTTCAATCAGGAGAAACTAATAGCCAACATTAGAAAAAGAGAAAGGGGTTGTAACCACACATATAGGATTGATACTTCAAAATTATCATCAAAAAACACATTTAGCCATCTAAATCATCGTAGAATATTGCAACCCACAGAAAGCTTCCCAATTCATTTTGCCGGGGGAAGATAATGCTGCTTGGTCTGGCTAAGTCCTCAGGCTTGTGTATTGTCTCAGCTTAAGTGTCATTTTTGGCGGGGGGGCATTCTAAATCCAGCAGACCATGTCAAAAGTCGCCTGTTGAAATGAAAAATGATGAAAAAATGAAATGAAATGAAAAATAGATGGTATTAATACCATCTATTTTTCATTTTTTGGTATTTAACACAATGGAAAGTCTACAGTTATGTCTTTAAATTTTTGGTTTAATGTTTGTGCCCCCATTGTAACAGAGCTAGATCAGATGTCATGCTTATAATCTAAGTTTCCAGCATGATTTTTCCTGAGTCTGCTTTTCCTCCAACCTAATGGAACATCCTTATATGATGTTATATGAACTTCTGAGTTCAACGCCTGACCCATCAGAGATTAGCCAGGGCCTCTCAGGTGGTCTGCCTACCCTTCCCTTGTAGCACTGACCTTCTAATGTGGCATGTCTGTCCTTTTCTCACAGAAATATAGGTATGGGGAGTGTATTGTGTATTGGCAGTATCCATCCCAGTAGATGGATATCCATCCCATACTGTTTATATGTTTAATGAGCACCAGATACATCCAGTAGAATCTATCAAGTAAGAGTGCCTTTGTTTTTCTTCATTCCAGTGAGGCAGTTTGGGGGATCTCTGGTGGAACTGCATACATGACCTATGTAGAGGATCTAGGTGAGTACCCACACGGGTCACGTGGACCCAAGAGTCATCCCTGGGAGGATTCCGAAGAGCCACAGGTCACCCTTCCTATTTCTGGATGTGTAAACTCTTTTCCTCAGTTCTAGGGGGTGGAGCTATCATGGCAAGGTGTGGTAGCTCTCCTCCCTCCAGCCCCAAATATTTCACAGAATCAAAGACTCCAAGTCTACCACCCAGGCTGACTTTACAGATGCAGAAGCTGAAGCCTTGGGCAGGTGTTTGGCAATCCCCACAATCACCTCTAGTCCTCCTGGCTGACTGTTCTCATTGCCTTAGCAGCAACCCATCTGTATTTTTTGATCAACATAAAGCTAGTTAAAAACATAAAAAGAAAAGTGAATATAAAGGTAGTGAACTTGATTGAATCGGCGCCTGACAATGAAATGTGATTTATGGTCCTGCTGAACGCTCTCTAAATTTGATGGCCATAACCTGCTCTAGATCCAGTAACATCTTCACCTGTTGCTTTCCTGATAAAATACAGCACCTTGATAAGTTAACCTATTGCATGCCAAGGGCGGCAAAGACAGACATATGGTGATCCAAACTAAGACAGTGGCTGTGAGAATGGAGAGAAACAGACGGGTCTCGGCGATGTTTCCGAGGGAGGGTGGGCATCGTTGGTGATTGGAGTGGGAGGTGAGGGAGAGGGAGGGTGAGACGGTCCACACAGCACCACACTTAGCTGTTCACGATTTTCCCAGGATCAGCCCGAGTCCTCTATCGTAAATAAGCTCTTGGGGGGATTTCAGCCTTTGGAAACTGGAAGAGTTCAGGCCCGTCTCACTGAATCTTGGTTTATGGGCTGCCGATTTGGAAAGAACAGTGGCTCTTTCTTGCCAGCAGGACAAGCGCGTGCAGGCAACTGGGGCAAATATTGCACAACAGACAGAAAGTATACAATGTCGGGTGGTGGTTGTACCTTCTGAGCAGGGCAGAGAAGGAAACCTTGGCAGGGTGGCTGCAGCAGCAGGGGCGGGAGGGGGATGGTGGAAGAAATGTCGTTGCACCTGAAATGCCCCGAACAGGACTGGGCAACCTCCACAGAGGAGATTGGGAGAACGCCAAGATGTTGGTATGCACTCCCTCCCAAAGGGTTCAGAACCAAGTTCAGAGTTGCACAGAAATGTGGTCTCCCAAGTTAACAAGAAGTCCTGGCTCTGGCCATTTCTGGAAAGCTGAGGAAGACCATGGAGCCCTTGGATATAGACGTGGTGCCTTAACCACCACCCAGAGTCGGTACAGCCAGCTCAGCAATTCTCCACCCCTCATCCGCTCCGAAGTGCGTGCCTTGAGTTAAGTCCCATCTTTCTCCCTTGGTCCACCCTTCCCCTCCCACCATATCCTTAACACCTCTTGCCTGCCCTGCAAGGCTCTAGTTCTAGTTCACATCGTCTCTCGCCTAAATGATCAGAACGCTCCTCTAACTGTGTTCCAGGCTCCCAAATTCTGAGTTATCAGCAAAACAAAAGGTTCTTTCTGTTGCAAACCAGGGCTTTTGGAAGCATCTATTCGAGTCCCATAGCCCAACTGGTAGAGAGACGTCCTCTCAGCCAAGCAGAGCACGGGGGAGGCGAGGCAAGGACGGCATACCTGTCAAAGGAGGGCCGCTCCCCCGCGTCAAAAGCATCTCTCAGCTGCTTCACCAGGTTGTCCTGCCCAGGCAGTCGGAAGATGCCCTCTTCGTTCAGACCGTGCTCCAGGATGAACTCGGCACACTTCTCCACCAGGATGGGCACCAGGTGGGGGCCGAATTTCTGCTCATAGGCCACGGTCTCATCCAAGCGCTGGCCGAACACCGCTGGGAAGAGAAAAAAGCAGAGCTTGCCCATCACTCTGACTTCCCTTGGAGGAACTGATAGGTCAAAGTGCTTTGTCTATTTCTTGATTTTCTGCAATGATACTAAACAAAACACAGAAGACAAATCACACAGATATATTTCCTGGGGCTATAAATTGGGGGCTGTCCATTTGAAGCAGTCTGTCAGTCTTTTTCTGTTTGTCCACATTTATCATATTTAAAATGACAACTCACTTTTAATGAGTGCTTGTTTTGTGCTAGGAATCGTGCTAAATTTGTACACCTTTTCTCATTTAATCTTGACAGGAATCCCATGAGATGTTGGTATCATTGTGCCCGCCTTCCTATGAAAGATACTGAGCCTTAGAGGTGCTAATGAACTTGCCAAGGTCAGGTGCCAGGACACAGTACCGTCAGAATTCAAGCCCAGGCAGTAAACTCAAGAGAAGCAAGCAGGCCATTTTGAATTCTGCTTGTGTCATGTAGCATTAAAGCATAATAGTCTATCATACGGATGTCTCATACTGTATTAAACCACTGCGGCATTTTAAATAATTTACGTTGTTTACCGGGCTCTACTATTATGAGCATTGCCACAGCGAACATGGCCACCCCCCCTAGCAGAGTTCCTGGAATGTATATAGTGCAATGTGTAATTCCTAATTAATTGCTAATTGATTAATTAACATTTGGATGGATGAACATAGGCTTTTCCTTCTTTTGGACTATTTCCTTAGGGCCAATCCCCACATGTAGAATTACTAGTTCAAGTGGTTGGAACATTTTAGTGACTACAGTATGCAAATTGCTTTCCAAAAATATTTTTCCAAATTACGCTGCCTTCAGTGTAATTCCCTCCCTCCCTCCCTCCTTCCTTCCCATCCCTCCCTTCCCTCCCTCCCTCCCTCCCTTCCCTACCCTCCCTCCAGCATGTGTGGACCAGCTCCACCGAGCCCTGCCAGCACTTGGCTCTATAATTTCCCCACCCCAGCAGTGTAACAAGGTTAGTTTATAAATCAGGACACTGGTTGGCTGGGCCCCATGGGACCCCAGGGCCCCATGCCCTTTGTGTCCTGGAGATTCAGAAGACAGTCATGGTTTCAGCTCTGTCCTGCCTGGCTTTCTCTCTGGCATAATTAGGGCTCTGTTACACTGACCACTCCAGTCGCTAGGACACTGTTCCCAAAGCCCTTTGGTTTTCCCCATGATTCTCTCTGGTTGGTCCCCTTTATCCAGTCTCTAATTAACGCAGATGCCACATGTAAAGAGCTGCAGCTATCTCTCTGGAATCCACCGTGTCCTCCCCACTTCCCACTGCCCTAGGCCAGGCTGGACTCCTCTCTCACCTCCCCCTGCTGTGGTCTCCTCTCCTGTAATTGTTCAAAACCCTCCTGCTACTTAAACAACTGGTCTACCTGAGCACGTTTGTCCTTGTTTTTAATAGTCACCCACTTCTTCCCCATTTGCCACAGCAGTGATTTTCAAATTACCCCTCAAAACTCCAGGGGTTCCTCAGAGGCCCCTCAGATGCTGAGAGGTGAGAGCATTTCAGAGGAGCTGAGCAGGTGGGCCTCTCTCCTCCCTACTCCAACCCGACCTGCTGGGCTGTTGTCTGTTTTACTTACAGCATTCCAGTGAGACTGTTTGCTTAAATATTTCTGTGGCTAAAATTTGAAAACCAGGTTGGCATTTGTATTGGCTCCTACCTTCCTTTCTGCCTGATCTGGCACCTCAACCTGATGCTCTCAAAGCCCACAGTGCTCTCCAGTCTTCATGCCCTTGCTGAGGCAGTCTGTTCATCTCTCCCTTCCCTGTCTACTAAGATTCTATGTGTTCCTTGTCCCGACTCAGTATCATCACCTCTGCCAAGTCTTCCCTGACCCAGCCCGAGGGGCTCCATTGCCACTCTGTGCACCTGTATCCCTTCTGTAATATCCCAATCCCTTTTCCACTGTGCTATTATCATTTGTAAGTACTGTGCCCTCTGCAAGACTGTAGGCTTCCTGAGGCCGGGAATATGGGGAGGGTTCTCTTGTCATTATCGTGTTTAGCATGGGGCCTGGCCCAAGGTAGATAGTCAACCAGTTTTGCTGAATTACTTAATCAATTATGTAATCTTTAAGCAAGTGCTTTCCATGATTCATGACAATTTGGGCATTTCTATAGTTTAAACAATAGTAGGGACGCCATCAGTAAATGAATTCAGCTTCACACTAACATCTGTTGAGTGCCCAGCATGTGTTAACAGCAGGTCACGTGGAATGGGTTATACAGAAAAGGAGGGACTGTAAGATGTGGTTCTCGCTTTCAATTAGCTTACTACCAAGTTATGAAAATGAAAGGACTCCATGCAAAATAATGAGAAACAATTAGAGGATGTGAGGAACTATACAGCATTAGGTTTCTGTTTGTCTGTGAAAGGAGCTAGATAGATATTTTCACCAAACTGGAAGGAAATGATTAAAATGATCTGACTCAAAACATAGACGAGGAGGCATTTGTAAAATTCCCTTTGAGGGGTCCAGGGAGGGCACCTCAAAGGGAGAAGCAGATGTGTTTCAGAGCAGTTGAAACTTGGGCTCAAGGAGCCCACTGGATCCCCATGGAGAAAGATACCACAAACACAATGGAACGGTGTTCATGGAGACGTCAGAGCTGTCAAACGTGAGCTCCATCTCTGAGGTCCCAAGGCAGACGATCTGGAATCAAGTTCCTTCTTCCAGCCCTCTGCACAGTCAGTCCACCAGCTTTTCTCCTCAAGCGAGTCTCTCAGCCGTGTCCTGTGTTCATCTTCTCTTCCTCCCATGCCCACAGTCAGGCCTTTCAATGTCATTCTCCCCGGGACACTCATTTTCCAACATTCCTTTTCCGTCCAGCATCTCTACCACCCCCTCCATGCCATTCTCAGGCCACAGAGGTACAGAGCATACCGATCTCCATAAGACCTTCAGTCCAAATCTTCACCACGCAATCCCCTCCCCTCTGCCTCAGCAGGTGATCTTGTCTCCTCCTTCCCTTATCTCCCCAAATGAAGAGCATCATGAGAGAACCCCCTGATCTCCAGTCTCTGCCTCTCCTATCCTTCCTCCTCTGTCCATCTGCCTGTCCTCTCTCAGGGGAAGAAAATTACCCTATGCTTTCCTCTAAGATGATGTTTCTTGAACTGTGGGTTCCATCCTTTTCCACGTCTTCTAGGTTTTCACTCCTCTTTTATATCTTAGATTGAAAGAGCATGTGAGTCTAAATCTTTACCAATTTATTAAAGAATCATCTCCCACCCCTGCTCTCATGCAATCAACTAATACCTGCCTTTTTCTCTTCACCAATATGCACATAGAAAAACATGTCTGTTTCTGGAAAGAGTCATCCACCCTCATAGCCTCTACTGTTTCCCTTGTTATTCATGTAAACTCTCAATCCATCTCAACCTGGTTTCACAAGCTGCATCTTCCCATCCAATCTGCTCACTAAGATTTCTCGTGCCCTCCTAGTGGCCAGATCTGACCTATGTTCATTCCACACTCTACTGGTCTTCTCTGAAGACTCTGATGGTATTGATTCTCCTTCCTCCCTCAAGACTTTCTCCTTATGTGGCTGCGAAACTGTCCACCCTCATTCTAGTCTCATCTCTCTGCAGCCTCCTCTGCAGGCTCCTGTACTTGCCCTTCCTCCACCTGCCCCTTCAGTGTGTCATTTCCTAGCATTCCAACTCAGACTTCTCCTCACTCTAGATGTTATCCTTGGGAAAGTTCATACAGCTCCATGCATTTGGATATCACCTATAAACTGACACATAAATCTGCATACCTGGTCCAATCTCTCTATATATATCATCTCTATCTCCCTCATTTCTTTCTGTCCCTCTTCTGTGCCTATAAGCCCAACATCTGATGGCAGTTCTCCCACTGTCTCCCACTGTCTTCTCCAATCTCACTCTCATCCCAACTCTCCCATATCACTGCTTCTCCTACACACTTCCCCACAGACAATAGCTTTCAGTCAATCAAGCAGTCAAGCAGCAGGCACTTTCCTAGGCCTTGACAGTACAAAGCCATTAACGCCAGGTACCCGCCCTCAACTAATCCAGTTAGAAAAAGTGTGAGCATTAGAAGTATCTGCAACAACCCTCCTTCCTTCTTAACAGATCAGGACCTTTTAAGTCCCCTTTAAACTGTTTCTCTTCTCTATCCTCGCTCGTACTGTCCACATTATTGTAATGGTTTCTTTTGCAATTCTTTTTCTTGCAAATTCTTTCCACTGGAACTCATGAAATCATTTGGCAAATATAGACTGAGCGTCTGCTGTGGACCAGCTTCTTTGGTAGCTGGAGATTATGATAGAAAGAAGGAAAAATAGTCTTTCTCTTAAAAACTCTGGATTGAAATCCCTCCCTCCTCCCCACCTGGAAACCTGATTTTCCTGCAGCCTGAACTCAAACACCTTCTTCTAAGAGGGAATTGGTTGCTCCCTCTGCTGTGCTCATGGCGCACCGTGTGCATACTTCATCACTTCTCGTGTCCCTTTATGAGGATTTAGTTAAGCATCTCTCTTCCACTGGACTGTGGGCTCCTCGGAGGCAGACAGCCCGCCTGGCTCACCATCTATTTTTACCTCCTGGCACAGAGCCTGCCACATGACAGACTAGTTCTCAAAGTGCTGTTACCTGCTGTCTTCCATTCCTCCTGTTGCCCGTCCCTTCTCTCCTAAATGTACTCTGCTCAGCATTTCCTCAAACTTGGGCTTGTCAAAGAAATCAATGGCCTCTACATTTTTAAAATCCAGGGTCAAATTCTTAGTCTTTATCTGAACTGCTCCATCAGCAACATGTGACCCAGCAAATCACCCCTCCTTCTTGAGACAATTCCTCACATGACTTTTGGTTCTCCATTTATTTCTTTGGCCTCTCATTCCCTGCCTCCTTGGATGACTCCTCCTTCCTCCCTGTCCTCTAAAGGTTGCAGTGTCTCAGGCCTTTCCTTCTGCATCTGCATCTACTGCATAATCTCACGGCTTTAAATATCACCCGTATGATAAAGACTCCAAACTTTCCATCTCCAGCCTAGAAATCAGTCCAAGTTATTCTTACCAAGAAATGGCCACAACCTGCTCTAGAGACATCAGGACCCACAGGTCCCTTCTAACATGAGAGAAAGGGCATCCTTGTTTGTTCAGTTTGTCTAGGTCAGGGTTGGTCACTTTTCATCTCACATTGCATATGATGAATTCGGAATCCAAAACATCCCTGGAACTCCAAAGACCCAATCGTGAGTTCTACCTACCGCTGACTTCTGGATCCTGATTGCTACCCTTTGATCCTGGGTGGACATGAAAGAGCCTAAATATAAGGGAATAGATGAACCAAAAAATCCAGGGAAACTAGGGAAGGGACCAGTGAAGGAGGAAGACAGTAGACAGGTACTCAACGACCATTTCCCACCCCAAGGATTCCAAGAGGTGAAACCCAGCTCCCCTTTCTGTGCCATGCCCTCCTAGCTTGCACTCAGTCCTTTAGGGAACTAGTGCCCTACTGCTCTTTTTAACCTCTGCCGGCCACTCATCCACCCGGAACTCCTCATCACTTTGGACCCGTCACCATTAACAGACGCATTTCCATCTAAACAGGTACAACTCTTAGTTAATTATAATATGTAATCTAATTATTAATACATTTAATTAATTAAGCTAATGTATGACAGACTACCCTAAAAGCTTTCATGTGTGCTCTCATTTAGTCCTCATAAGAACCCTACAATTGTTCCATTTTACAGATGAGAAAACTGAGACTCAGATTAGGAATCTGTCCAAGGTCATATTTGCCCTGTGATCCTAAAATCGGTACTTTAATCTTTCTTGTTTAAACTCAGTGGAATAAAATTGTCTAGGTGAAATTTCAGACGGCAGCAAGGCTCAAGGGAAGAGAGAGAGGGGTAAGCTGCGCAGTTTCTGCTCACAAGCCATCCTCCATTCTTTACTTCTTAAGCCCTCTCCCCAGATTTGCTGGAAAACCCCAGAACACTGTGTTGGTTCCGTTAAGCAAAAATTCGCTGTCACCTCCTTTCTAACCTAGCTCCTACTTCATCATCGCTCCAACACTCTTGGATTCAGGACAAGAGCCCCTCCCACCCCACCTCCAGTCCAGCCCAGGTCACCGAGAGCCCGCCCTGCCCCTCTCCTCCCTCTCCGCACTGGCCCCGTCCCCAGAGGTTCAGTCCCAGGAGCATGCCCCTCTCAGACAGGAGAGGGAAGGGGAGCTGGGCGAAGTGTCTTTTCATGGAAGAATTGAATCCCAAAATAGGAAAGAAATACCTTTCTTTTGGAGCTTGGGGGTTTTCTTCCTGAAATTCCAGCAAAAGAGCAGTGCCAGGGCAGGAAAGCCACAGCCCGGTTCCCACCGCGGCATCCTGGGAATATGAGGCATGGCGGGGGCCGAGGAATCGTACTTTCTGCTGGGCCAGGCTCAGACCTTCCCTCCTCCCCAAGCTGCAAGAACCGTCCCCTCTTGCTTCCAGATCAACACATGCTTGTCAATACTGCTTCAGGTTCAGATTCCGGCACTGAAACCATGGGATGTGTCGGCACCTGCCCCGGCCCTCCCTTCCTCCTTCCCACACTACTTCTCCTCCCCACTCACCTTTACACACATGACTCTTGGCTTTTAAAGAGTGAACATAAAGCTGTCAAGGCCCCCGCAATAAAAATAAGTGCCTCCTTTTACTTAGCGGCGAATTGTCAACTGCCATTCAAGGAATACCAGGGAGGTGGGTTAAAAAAAAAAAAATCCCACACACAGCCCTTACCAACGTCGCTCCATATATCAAAGCCTCTGGCAGGAACACAGGATTTCACTTAGCGCTGATGAAGCCAGCCTACCCTTCCCTGGAAATGACTGAGTTGCATGTGGCTCAGTGGAGCATTCAGAGAGAAGGATCTTGGAGGTGGGTTGCCGGGTAAAATGAGATGATTTCCCCCCTCCCATTGAGAAGATTCAGCAAAGAGTGCAGCAGGCCAACTAGACATGCCCAGGAGACTTGAAGTGGACTCTCAGCCTCATGGGCAGGATAGGCAGGGGCAGGGAAGGACTGCCAGGAAGGGTCCTGGGCAGTGTGATGCTGCCAACCAAGTTCACCCTTCCATGTGCTCCTAGGAAAGGAGGACTCATCTGTGACACCGCAGTCTCCTTCCATGTCAAATTCACTCCTATGTCCTGGCAATGCTACCACAGAAACAAGCAAGCCTGTTTACTTCTCTCCATCTCCACCACCCCCACCCTTATCCAAGCCACTTTAGGATGAAGACCCACATCTTTAACATAGCTATCTCCACTGTTCTCGCCTTCCTCTCACTCCAGAGCCCATTCTCCTTTCTGCCACAGGACCTTTGCACATGCTAGTCCTCTGACTGGGACACTGTTCCTCTTCCCCCTTCTCTGCCTAGCTGGCCTCTACTGGCTTTTCAGATAGAAGCTTAATCATCACTAGTTCAGGGACGCCTTCCCTGAACTTCTTAACAAAGACATTTTTTTTTCCCTTACATAGCACCATGAGTTTTTTTCTTCATGGTACTTTTCGCAGTTGTAATTTTATGGTTTTCCTTGGGGTTTTTGTTTCCTTTCTGTGTCTCCTGCTAGACTGTGAGCTCCTTGAAAGCAGAGACTTTGTCTTTTCTTTTTTTCTCTCTTCTTCTCTCTCTCACTGTTGTACTCCCAGTGCTGGGGCCGCGCCTGGCACGTGACACATGCTCAAGAAATATTTGTTGAGTAAATGAATAAATAAGTATCCGTCTGGTGTTAGGATCTCAGGGGAAGGGAGGTGAGGGAATTAATGAAAATAAATAAAAATCATGCCTCGTAATGTCCCATTTAGCCAGAGAGAAAGAAGCAAGACACATGAGGTAACAGTGAATCACAGAGACCACACTCCCACAGGCTACGCTGGGCTGTGGGTTGTGAAATCTTGCTCTGAAGGCTGCAGAGACCTAAAGAAATGAGAGGGAGAAAAGGAACCTGAGGCATAGAACAATTCCATATTTACATGAACCATGCCTAGTGCTGGCAAACACACAAAGACGCTTAAACCATGAGACCTGCCCCAGGGTCTTTCAACCTGGTTGGGTGGAGCAGAGCTATGCATAATTGAGTGCAGTGCTTCTGCACCCGGTGATGGCCCAAGGAAAACTTCAAAGGCCATCCTCCGCAGGAAGGAGGCAAAGCAGGTCCCGACTGAGTAACAATTTGCAATATGGCTGCCAGCCTCCTGGGGATGGGACGGAGATCAGGTTTCAATGCTGAGATCCAGGGAAGGCAGAGCCCTCTTACTAAAAGGGGGAGGTGGCTTGGAGAAAGTGGGCAGCTGGGAGCCTGGGAACAAGTCACCTGAAGTTGAGGTGTGATCACCTCCCTTCCCTTTCTCCTTCGTAATTCGGGACAACTTAGAATTGCATCCAGAACTTCTGGGAAAAAATTAATCTAACCTTTCCAGCTGGGCCCTTAAGAAAAGGTAGGAAAAAAAAAAAAAAAGAAAGAAAGAAAAAAAAAAAAAGGGAGTGAGAGAGAGAGAGATAAATTGGCTGCCTAGGAAGGAAAAGGCTGGAACACCAAGGAGCACCAAAGAGCTGCTCTCCAATGTGCAATATTGTGATGCATAATAAGAAATATTTTTTCGTCTTCCACCCATTTCCTGGCACAGAGTTCCTAAAACTCTTCAAATTTCCTGCGATGAGAGCGATAAAGTGTCTTTCGTTCTGTTAAAGAGGTAATTTTTGGATCCCAGCTAAGGATGGGGGCTGGTTGCCAGGGGAACCAACCAACCAACCAATGTGATTATTAGTTTGGAACTTTCAGCCCCACCCACCAGGGAGGGGCGAGGGGCTGGCGATTGAGTTCAACCACCAATGGCCAATGATTTAATCAATCATGCCTATGTACTAAAGCCTCCAGAAAAGCCCAAAAGGATGTGTTCAGAGAGCTTCCGGGTTGGTGAACACAAGGAGGTGCAGGTAGAATGGCGCTGGGGGAGGGCATGCAAGTTCCGTGCCCGTTCCACATACCTTCTCTATGCATCTCTTCTATCTGGCTGTTCCAGAGCTTTGTTCTACTATAATAAGCCAGTAATCTAGTAAGTAAACTGGTTTCCTGTGTTCTGTGAGCCACTCTAGCAAATTATTTGAACCCAAGGAGGGGGTTGTGGAACTTCCAATCTGTAGCTGGTTGGTCAGACGCACAGGGTACAATCTGGACTTGCCATAGGCATATGAGGGCAGTCTTGTAGGACTGAGCCATTAACCTGTGAAATCTGAAGCTATCTCCAGGTAGATAGTATCAAAATTGAGTTAAATTGTAGAACACCTAGCTGGTGTCCAAGAATTGCTTAGACGCGTGGGGAACCTTCCCCCTCTCCCCAACACACACCCACTGGAATTGGTCCCAGAATCAAATCGGACAAGGTAAGAGGCGTGTTCAGAGTCAGCTCAGAGGCAGAAGGAGCCGAGGGGAAGAAGTTAGGTATGCCACGGGGACCATGTGGACCCTCTCTCCCATCAGGGGAGCCAGAAAAGGAGTCGGGGCAGGAGGAAGCCTCAGCTCTGCAGAATTGTCATTAGAATGACTTGGTGGGGAAGGGGTTCAATGTCAAACGGGACAATCAGGGGAAGGCTCACTGAAGTGAAGTTTGAGCAAAGACCTGAGGAAAGCAAGGGACCAAGCCGTGCAGCACCCTGGGGAAGGAGGGTTCCTGACAGAGGAAGCAGCAAGTGCAAGGGCCGTGAGGCAGGAATGTACCTAGGGTGTCTGGGGAAGAGCAAGGAGGCTGGTGAAGCTGGAGTGAAATGAGCACTGGAGAAGGTTCTAGAAAACAAGGTCAGAGAGGTCATGGGGGTGGGGGCAGATTGTGTGTGGAGTCATTATAAGGCTTCTGACTTTTCCTCTGAGAGAGAAAGGAAGCTATTGGACAGTAATGAGCAGAGACGGTCTTGAGATGACAGGTTTAATAAGCTCACTCTTCTCTCTGTTGAAAACAGACTACAAGAAGGCGAGCCTGGAAGCGTGGAGAGAGTTTGGAGACCACTGCTGCTATTCGAACAAGGCAGTCTGGCGCCTCAACCAGAATGGCAAGTAACAGAGGTGGTGAGAAGTGGGTAGGTTCTGGGTGGGAAAAGTCATAGAAAGTTTCATGAAGAGCTGAAAAAAAGACAGCAACAACATACCTCAGTGACTTTCCAGCGTGCGAGGGGGCATGCCCTGCCGATCTAGCAGACCCAGATCAGAGGCACTTTACAAGACGAAAGAGGGCCTCCCCGGAGGCAGGAGCCCCAGCCCTGCCCCTCGATGGCTGGGCCCCTTGGACATATCATTTACTTCCTCAGGACTGAAGTTTCCAGACTTACAAACAGGAAGAGCAAATGTCTGACTTGTCCCAAGACCTCAGACTGGACTCTGCTGTCTTAAAATGCCTTCTCATCCTGAGATGTCTGATTTTGGTTCAATCTGAGATGCCACATCAAATCCAGACCTTGTTCTTTGAATGCATAAATAGTGCTGGACTCTTATCTCTCCTCCCTTGGACTTTCCTCTGCCTACAGGACTTACGCTTGACTTGCTTCTGATGGTGGTGGCCTCCGAGTGGGGTGAGGGAGAAATCCCCATGTGGGTTATGACCATTGCAGCGGTTCGCCCTGACATGGCTGAGCAGAGCGCCACAAGGGGCATAGATGCTGGTACGCACAGTGCCTCCACAGCATTTTGACTCAGAACAGGTGCATAATTTAGACGACATGTGCTACCCTTGTCACTGCAGACAGCCTAAAGCACTGGACCAGGGAAAACAGAAAATGTCAGCCATCTCACAATCCAGGGCAATAAGGAAGGTCACAGGTCAGACCATCCAGGCTGAGCAGCACATAACAGAGCTTTAATAAATAAACCCCTCATCTCAACCTGATTAGCACCATAAAAAATACTGCGTTTAGGAATTGGGAAATGGTTAATGAAACTACTCTCCTCTTTTTTTGTAATAGGTTGCAGCTATTTGTATGAGGCAGGCACTCAAATTAGGCTGTCCCATCCAAGTCACTTCTTTTCTCGCACCCCCTCCTGGGCAGGTCACTGGCCACAGGACTTCCTCCCTGCCCCAGATCCTGACCGCAGCTGAGCCAGGAGTTTGGAATGGGGCGGCAGTAGAGGCTGAGCTCAGCCTCTGCTGGTACTCCAGGGATAAATATGGGAAAGCTGGGGCTGGCACAGCAGTGTCTGGGACAGGCGTGAGCGCTAGAGGGCTGTTAACTAGAGAAAAACAGGCAGGCAGAGAAAAGCGGAATGGGAAGCTGTGTGGCCCCAGGGAAACTGGCAGGATAAGCTCATGTTGATCAGTTCTCAGCCCCAGTCCCTTCAGTCTTCCTGGAAGTTCCTGCCCTTGGTTTCTTGGAGTAGCTTGCACCTGCCCAGTAAATACCTCTTTCTTGCTTAACGTCATTTGGATAAAATTTATCCATTAAGATTGTACAGCCCTTTGGGAAAATTAAGCTAGAAAATAAAAGGTGTTGAACTGCATAAATCCTGTGTTTGTCATCCTGAGAAACAAGTATGTATATATGAACACCAGCTGGAAGGAAAATATAAAAACACCTCTGGTCGTTTTAGGAGTGATTATTTTCCTATATTTTTTCCAATGTCCACAAAATTGTTAAGATGTTCATAATTTTTGAGAGAAACTATTGGGCAATCAAATAAATATTTAATATTTGAGCTATAACAGCCCCCCCTGAATAATTTCCAAAATAACAGGCAGCATAACTGATAAATAATCATAAATTATACTGTTATCCTGGAGTTGACACAAATGAGTGTGTTCCTAAAAAAGTTGAAGGAAAGTGGTCACTTGAGATTGTGTCATCAGTTCTTTCATATTTTTATGAAAGGAAAAAACACATACTGGATTCACCTGTTGGTTAATTTCAGATTTTTTTCACATTAGTTATTCACAGGCAGGGCCCTCCTGTAGTGTGGACACAACACCGGGTGTTCTCTGAGAGCTCAAACACTTGAGCTTGTAACCTTGAACTTGAGCTTATAAACTCAAACACTAGTAACCCAGAAAAGTGTTCAACCCTGAATTCACTGTGTACCTGTAAGACTGCAGACACAATTCCGGAACCTCTCCCCCTTGTGACCACCCCAATTCTGGACAGCAGCTTTAGTTTCCTGTGCTGATCAGCCTAACTTATGCTTTCAGCATAGATCTTGCCATCAACCTTCTTGGGTTCCCAAACCCCCATAACTGGGCAGGCTCTTGGTACCACTGAAGGTTAGTGCTGCCAGGAACTGGGGTCAGCTGGTGCAACCCGTTCGTTTTACAGATGAGAACACTGTGTCCAGAGAGGAGAAAGGACTGCTTCAGGGCATCACACACATTTGCCAATGAGTGCAAAGGGCTTGCAGTCCTTCCAGCTAATCTGGAGTTGGTTTTGACATCAGCCAGGGAGGGAAGTTAGAGCCTTGGCAATAAGCACGGCCTCGGAGTTGTCTTCTGGTGGTCTTCTTTGAACACTGTTCAAGGAAAGCTCTTGTCTGGATCTACCTCCTTCCCATCCTTGAGATGTCACAGACACCTGTCCAGGAAAGCCTGCAGGAGTCCTTACCTCCAGAGGGTGTGCCAGCGACTCTCCTAAGGAATTTAACCCACTCCTCCATTTCCGCCTGGGAGCTGGCCATGAGGACATAGGAGTCCTGTCCCGTGCGACTCTGGTCACATGAGGCTGGAGGAAGAAGTAACACTAATGAAGGTCATACATTGGTCAGGCGCCAGGGCAAGGGGCAGCGAGGGGAAGCGGAGCCTGAATTGCTTCTTTGGTCCAATTAAACAAGCAGTCAAACAGCACAAAAGCATCTACTTTTCCTCAGCAGAACTGAGTATCTACGCACCTTTATTGTTTTTGCTGGAGCTCTAATCCTATAGACAAATCATTGAACTCAGTGGTTTGCAGCTGAGATGATTTGGGCTGAGATCTGTCCCCATGGAGGACAGAAGCCATTTCCTATCAAAAATTAAGAGGAAGTTCAAGGGGCGGTGTCAGTACAAGAGGAGACAGGCTCAGCCCATACGATTCTGAAACCTAAGTCCATCACGCCCAACATGGATACCTTCCTAGGCTACCCTGAGCTAAGCTGTGGGGTTGGAGGAGGGAACAGCAACTCAGGAGGGAGGGGCAATGAGCACCGTATGCCTTTCTTATGAATCAGTGCCTCCTGTTCAGGATTACTGCCCTCCTGCCTGCGTGAAGACATTGCAAATAGTAGGCTCTCGGTACATAGCTGATGGACAAATGAAGTTTGTTAGGACTTTCTTTATCATTTTCACTTTAAACCCAAGATTACAGACAGACATCTGTAGTCTGTCCTGGGTTGGTGTTATCAAATGGACAAAAGTGTGGAAGAAATGACAAGGGGGCAGAGTGGGGAGAGGAGACCAAGAGAAAGAATAAGAGAAAGTGACAAAGAGAGAAAAATAGGGAGAGAGAAGGAGAGGAGAGGGAGAAGGGGCACATCAAACATAGGTCTTACAAAGTACAAGAAAATAGCAGCAATCCCTTTCAATTACAGGATACTATTAAATCTCACATTGCTTTAGGGGACATCAACCCATTCTTCTCAAAATATCAGGGCATTTCCTTCAAAAGGAGCCTGCTTTGCTACCATATGACCCAGCAATTCCACTCCTGGGTATTTATCTGAAAAAAACAAAAACACTAATTTGAAAAGATGCATGAACACCGATGTTCATAGCATTATTTGCAGTTCCCAAGATATGGAAGCAACCTAAGTGTCCATTAACAGATGAATGGATAAAGAAGACGTGATATATATATACAATGGAATATTACTTAGCCACAAAAAAGAACAAAATTTTGCCATTTGCAGCAACATGGGTGAACTTGGAGGGCATCATGCTAAGTGAAATAAGTCAGAGAAAGACAAATACTGTATGATATTGCTTATATGTGATATCTAAAAAATACAACAAACTAGTGAATATAACAAAAAAAGAAGCAAACTCACAGATATAGAGAAAAAACTAGTGGTTACCAGTGGGGAGAGGGATGGGGGAGGGGTAATACAGGGGTAGGGGATTAGGAGGGACAAACTATTGGGTATAAAATAAGCTACAGGGATATATTGTACAACATGGGAATATACCCAGTATTTTATAATAACTATAAATGGGGTATAACCTTCAAAAACTGTGAATCAGTATATTGTACACCTGTGATTTATATAATATTGTACATCAACTATACTTCAACTTTTAAAAAGCTTAAAAAAAAGAGCCTGTTCTAGCTGCCCAGTTGGGCCCAAACCTGTATTTTCTTACACAGCAACAAAATACTTTCAAAGTCCCTTTGTTTTCAGTCTCTTCAACCTATCTTAATATTACCCAGCCTCACTTTCTTTTACACTTTGGGACAACCTGATTCTGAATCCACCTTATCACTGGGTCATCAGCTCTTCTGGCCAGAAGTGTCAGCCCATGGAAGTGCCGGCCACTGAGGAACATTATGAAACTGGGTGTTGCCAGAAGTAAGATGGGCAGTAAAAAGCCCTCAGGGCAGAACTAAAGAATCCCATAGGAAACACAACATCCTTTAGTAATAGAGTAGGGCTCTAGTATCATTTCCGCTCTACAAATAATGGAACTGAAGCCCAGAGATGCAAAGGGTCTTGCCCATTGGTACCCAGTAAGTTATCACCAAACTCAAGGCAAGGCCATGGGTCTTTCTCCCAATAGTTTCCACCAACCCATAGTACTTCAAATTTGACCTTGGCCAAAATTTATCTGGTATCCTTCTCCACCATGCCTACACTCCAGTCTATTACGTTATCAAGAACATGCCTTCTCAGTTTTCTCTCATTCCTGAGAGATTCCTTTAGTTCCATCATGGCAACACCACTGAGAAATATCCAGCTCTCAGGACGTTCCTCAATGACCAGGGCTTCTTTGGACCGATCTTTCTGATTAGAAGAGCTGATGACAGATGGATTGAGAAGTAAGTCATCCCAAAGGATAAGGAAGGTGAGGCTGGGTAATATTAAGATAGATTCAAGAGACAAGAACCAAAGGGAATTTGAAAATTCTTTGTTACCCTTCAAAAAAATGAATGTTTGGGCACATTGGGGTGCGAGGGAGAGCTGTCTTTGAGGGAAACTGCCTGACATTAATACAGAGCCCATGGACAGCATCTCTGCCCTCAGGCACATATTTTCTCTGACTTAAACAGTGTGTTCAGCCTGTGTCACCTATTGGGCTGCTACCCCTGTCAGAAAGGAACCTCCCTTCTTTTCTTCCCCTGCCTAAGGAACTCCTATCCATCCTTTAAAACCTAGTGCAAATGTTATCTTCTCTAAGGACCCTTCCTTCAAACCTCCTCCTCCCACTCCAGATGGAGTGGGGACTCCCTTTTCTAAATCCCTTAACATCCTATCATCACCTCTATCACAGCAGTAGCTAAATTATCCTGAACATTGGTTTCCTTATCATTAAAATTGAATTAATTACTTAATACGGCCAAAGCTAAAGCCCTGATCTTCCACCCAAAACTGGTCACATGCACAAATCTCAGGAAAGCCATCCTTCCTGTTGTTTGCGTGAAAACCTTAGAGTCAACCTTGACTTCTCTTTCCTACATCCAATCCATCAGCAGATGAAGTCCTCTCTACCTTCAAAATGTGTCCAGAAATTGATCGTTCCTCACCCCCTTCATTGTTACTATCTCTGACTTGGATAATTACAATAATCTCCTCACTGGTGTTCCTGCTCCGTCTTTGCCCCTTTTTAGTCTCAACTCAAAAGAGTTTTAAAACAAAAGTCAGATCACGTTACTTCTCTGCTCAAAATCTCCCAATGGCTTTCCATCCTTCTAGCACAAAAACGAAACTTTTTACAGTTGCCTACCAGTGCCTGTAAAACCTATGCCCACCCCTGACCAAATCACCTACTCTTCTCCCTTCTCAGCGCTTCACTGTAACCACCTTGGCCTCCTTGATGTTTCCTGGACACAAGAAATAGGCTCAGAGACTTTGCACTGGCTGTCCCCCTTCCTGGAATGCTCTTCCTCCAGATGTGCACTTGGCTCACGCCTTCACTTCCTTCGATCTTGGCTCAAAGGTCACCTTCTCAATGATGTCTATTCTTCCCGCTCTATTTCAAATGACAAATCAACAGTTGCCATCCCCACCTCATCCAGTACTTTCTCTTTCTTTGCTTTCTTCCCATAGTACTTCTCCCATAATAAAACTATACAATGTTCTCATTTATTTGGTTTGTCTTCAGTCTCCCCCCATTGACTGTAAGCTGCATACAGGCTGTTTTGTTCATTGCTGGATCCCCAGTTCCTACAATAGTGCCCAGCTCGTAGCAGGTGCTCAATAATTTTGGTGTAACATTTCAGAAGGCAGTATGAGAATTAAATGCTACATATCCTACAGAAGGAATAAACCCCCCATCCCTGATGACTCCCTTTGGGTGAGAGAACAGATAATTATGCTGCTTGAGGTAGTTAGGGAGGGAGAAGCTTGCCTCAAATTTTTGCCTGCTCCAAATAAAGAAAAACAGCATAACAACACCCGAATTCTTCTCTATGGCCTTTGTGCAGCTAAAACTGGTGATCACAGAGAGGGGGCCCCGATTAGGAAGGCCATTTCTCATGCCAGCGCTGGCCCCTGAGAATTGTCTTGCACAAGAGGATGACAAAAAGAGGAATTGAAAATTCTCTACATCATAACATAAAGGGTTGTCTCATTTTAGGTTAGGTGGAACCTTGAGAATGATGGTGTCTTTAGGAAAATGGTTCCCTGCCTTACTATTGCTTTAGAATTATTTGTCCTTATGAGTTGAGTGTGTGCATGTGCACATACACACATGTGTGAATCTGTCCAAGAATTCCCCCAGCAGCCCAGGAGACAGCTGTAAGTGTGAGTGACAATGAGAGAACAAATCTTCATCCTACAGTAACAGCAGTCTTCAAGTTACTGCAAAGTCCACAGTAAATTTGCAGTTGGAGCTCTCAGCAGGGTCACCCCAGATTGAAAAATCAGGTTTTGGGACACGTGTCATCATGAATGGTCACATCCCTTGAATTGTGCTGGGAAAGGGATCCTAGGGATAGAAGAAACCTCGTGGGAAACAGGTGGGGTTATCCCAGAAAGGAGAGACTGGAAAAGTAGGCTCTTCCTCTGAGGAGGAAGAAAAATGGATAGACCCTCAGATAAAAAGCAAGGGAGTGTCCATGAGGGGGCCACTTGGGAAGAGCTGAACTTTAAAAATAAAACACCTGTTTTTCTTTCTTTTCTATAAACAGAGACAGTTTTGGGATTGGTTTCTACATTACAATTTCCTCTAGTTATTGCCCAAACTTCAAACACTTGGCACTGCACCAAGCGTGGCATATATATTTCTTTACTTAATCTTCACTATCATCATCATTGTCCCCATTTCCCAGGTAAAGAAACAGAGGCAAAGAGAAATTAAATAATCAAATTAAATTATTAAATTAAATAATTGATCACAATTACACACATAGTAAGTGGCAGGGCCAGGATGTGGCCCCGGGCAGGCTGGCTCCAGATAGGGCACGTCTATCCTCTCTGCTACACTGACTTTGCCATCAAGTTTCTTATGCACACAGCTGCCTTGCGTGAGAGGTAAGAAGAAATTTAAGGCAAGGGGCACTCAGGGGACGTTGGTCTCCCCTGCTGTGTCAGCATGGCAGCAGCAATCTGGCTGCATAGCTGGACCAGCGGCTCTGTAGTTCCTGCTGGTTGTGGGGGTGGGGGCTGGTGAAGGAGCAAGAGACAGGGAGGAGAGCCTCAGTGTGACAGACTTCCACAGACACAAGCAAACTCCCCTTGAGACAAACTGAGACAGACTTCCCCTTTCCCCAGATGCATTCGAGGAAGGTAACTCTTGATTAGAAAGAGACACCCTCCAGTGTGCGGCTAACTTCTGCAATAGGTAAATTACAGCGCCCGACATGTAGTAAGTGCTCAGTAAGTCGGAGTTGTCGTTTCTTAATAGGTCACAATGCACCACATGAGACTGTTGACTGTCGACCGTTTTTGACCTACCAACATGGTGACTTCACATGGTTCAATTTATAATATAACTGTTCATTTTATTGTCCCACTCGCCTTCAAAGTTGAGCTCCTTTTGGCGAGCAGGGATGATGTACTTTCCAATCAGTATCCCAGTGCCTAGTGGATACCTGGCTCCAAGCAGGTGCTCGTGAGATGCTTACAGAGCTCAACCGGATGCACACTCACTAAGTTCACATGTCGTTAATGAACTAGTATGGGATCATTAACTATATACAGAACTCTTATGCATTCTTACTAGGTTGGTTGGCTAGCTGGTTGACAGACTCACTGAATGTAGCCTTGACTTCTGGGGTCAGAAGTAACATGGGAACGTGATGCACGTCTATCCCACATTTCGTCACCTACCTGGAATGACTTCAAAGACAAACTTCCCCGCTTCTTCTGGGTTTGTGGCGATCTCCTTGATTGTACTCCCTGGTAGATACATGCAACCCTGAAAGATTGAAAGCGAGGCCTTTAAGGTAAGCAAAAACTTTACCAGCTATGAACTAAAATAAAGTTGGAGGACAGATAGGATAATGATGGGATAGCAGAGAGGAGCATGGAAAGCTGGCATCTCAGCTTCGAATGGGGCACTTCTGCTACTCAGACCTTGGTCAGATTAAGTGGCAGCTATGTGAGAGCAAGCAAGGTGTCTAAAGAAGCTAGGCGGACACGGTTCTGACTGGAGAATGAGCTGAGAGGGTGCCGTCACCAACACTTGCCTCTTCCTACTTTCCAAGAGCCAAAATTCCTTGCCAAACCAGACACCTGATCTTTGTGGAGGCCATGCTGAGACTGGGGGGACCATACCACCCGCCGGGCTGCCAAACGGGGCACTGAGGACTGAACCACAGGTTCACTGAGGCGATGCAGCACTTAGTAGCAGCAAGAGCTCCTGAGCTGCACGCTCTAGGTGTCTGTCCCTCTGCTGAGCACCTTGATTGTGTGTTATTCGCTTAGTCCTTTAAGCAATTCTCCAGGCAAGGTATTGCTACACAGATTTACAAGTGAGGAAACTCGGGATCAGAATGGTTCTGTGATTTGTCCAATGTCACAGAGCTAGTAAGTGACAGAATGGTAATTCATCTCAGAAGTGTGTTCAGACCCTGTGCTCTTCACCGTCACAGTGGAAGTGCTGGACCCATCAGCTTAATGTCCCTTGAACGGGCAAGGGGAGGAGGATCATGGATCCACTGGGGGGGAGGGGGGGAGTGAGGGTGGAATTTGTGACCTTACACATGAATATGTCATCAGAAAACCAAGTCACTTCCACCACGTGTACACTCATTGCTTTACCATTGACAGTGCACTGTCACATGCAACGTCTCCTTAGACCTCAGAACAGCCCCCCAAATCAGAAACATGGCAGGATGGCCACTCCCACTTTACAGATGAGGAAACCAACACTTTCAAAGTTTAAGTAACGGCACGAGGAGGCACAGTTAATTGTCCTAGAGTTCCTTACTCATAATTTACATTTCACTAGCTGTCATAGGTAGTGTGTCTGATTTTGAGCTGAGTAAACAGTGATGTCTTGTTTCTAGAACAAATCGTGGATGAAAAGGATTGGCAGCAGAAAAGCTATAAAGGAAGAGTCTTAAGGAACTCCCAGGTCAGCTCAGAATCCTGAAAGAATAAATGTTTCTTGGGGGTCTATAAATGCAAATGTCTAAGACTGAGTGAGAAAAAGAGTAGAAGCGAAAGCAGAAGGTGGGGGAGAGAAAGGGGAAGAGGAGAAGGAGGGGAAGGAGGGGAGCCGGGGGAAGGAGGACAAGAGAAAAGAAAAAAAATTCTGCCTACACTTCTCTAATTTTATTACTTAAAAATAACCACCACCTACATGCTCCTTGCCATCTTTAAATAATATCAGTGGCCTCAGAAAAAAAATGACCCTGAGATTGTGCTGCTGGATAGTATATTCAGGACACTTAACACAGAGCCTGGCACCTAGTAACTGTTAAATAAATGGTATTTACATACTTTGTATTTTATTTTCACTATTTTTGGATGAAACTATCAAATAACCGTTTAAAGACGAACTTAGGAGAGGCAGGTACCCCTGAAATGACACTTTCTTTATCTTCCTACCAGGCAGTACTCCCTCCTGTCTGAAAAAACTACATAGTGTTTTATTCTGGTGCCATAACTCACAGCCATTATTAAAAGTTAAATTATATAAACTTACAATGAAATATTTTATACTAAAAATAAAGGTAGTACTACTCAGAATTCATCACTTTCTAATTCTTTTTTTCTTTTTTTTCTTGCAATCCCCCTGAGACACAATTGACATACCGTACTGTCCAAGTTCAAGGTGCAGAGCATGACGATTTGACCCACAAGTGTCGTGAAATGATCACCACAATAAGTTTGGTGATCATCCATCATCTCATATAAATATAAAAGAAAAGAAAAAATTTTTTCTATTTACCTAAGTATTTGCTCTATTTTACTACTATTTCTGTTCATACGGTCACTTACATCAAATCTATCTGTGTGGTAGAAACACTATCTAACGCTACGCTACTGTACATCCCTTCTCAACTCTGTGTTCAGGGATGCTGGTAGCTTGAATCAGACACAGTGGGAGTATCTACACAACAGAAATTGGCAAATGCTGTGTCCAAAACAACTCCCCTACCACAGGGCTGTTGGTTAAACATTTCCCAGCTCGCCCCTGATAGACAACTCTCTGCTCTAACTTCAGAGAAAGCAGATGAGGCAATGGAACAGCTCAGCCAGGATTGTCTAAAACCATCATTGTAGCAGAGGCTTGAGGGCAATTCACTGAGATTCTGTTTTAAACAACTTCCTTGACAAAGAAACTTTTGGAATGAGTTATAGGAAGCTAGGTCATGGACTTACAGGGCATTATACTGTTAGAGCTAGACAGACTTTTCTGAGAACTCAGAGGAAAAACTGCACAGACTGCCTTCTCCTGAACCCCAGGGTCCCCTGGAAGAGCATATACAAGGGTGCATCATAGAGGGCCCCATAATTTACTTAATCATTCTCCTTTGTTGGACATTTGGTCTAATGTTTCTCATTACAAATAGCACTGCATATATCTTATTATTTCTTTTGGATAGCTTCTTAAAACCAGAATGACTGGGTCATTCTGGATATGATATTTTTTTGCTTTTAGAAATCTGGCCAAATTGCTTTCTAGAAAGGCTGCACCAAACGTACACATCAACAGTATACATGAGGGCATTTTTCATCTGATTGCTCTAAGATTACTGGAGTGATTTTTGGTTTTTGAGCTTTTTAGGAATCATAGTGTATGTGTGTTCTTTTTAAATTCACAACTAATTTATAATTTAGTCATAGAGAAAGAAGAAAAGTAAAAGTTATGTGTAACTCCGGTACTCAGAGATAACTCAGTTAACATATAATAATAACTCTGTGTATTTCTTTCCAAGCCTTTTCCCATAAATTACAGATTCATTGTTTTTTTCCCTCAAGAATAGGATTAGCATATAAATCATCCTCTGCTGTTAACTGCTTTTTTCAAAGCAATTATATTATGGACATCTTTCAATTTCAAAAAGTATTAATTTAGGGCATCAACAGCTGAATTATATTCTATCGGATAGATATATAAAAGTTGCCTCACATAACTTAGCCCCTACCACCGGGCATTGTTTCCACATCACTATTATGAACCCCTACATTAGAAATGCAGGGTCAAAGAATTTGCATTTCTAAGAGGCATATTACCCTCCAGAAAGGTTGTACAGATTTTCATTTCCACCAGTTGTGCATGAGAATTCCTGTTCCCTAGTCTTTACTAACATTGGAATTTCTAGAAAATCTTTGCCATTTTGATAAGGGGACAATGGTATCTCATTAACTTCCATTGCATGTCTTTAATTATGACTGAGTGGACTTTTTTACCTATGCTTTTTGGCTATTACATTTCTTTGGGAAATTGCCCATTTATGTCATTTGCTCATTTTCCTATTGCTGTTTCTTATAAGATTTGAGGCTATTTTAAATAGGAAGAATAGTTGTTTACAAATTTTTTCCTGTTTATTTTTGCCTTTTCACCTTATTATTTTGGTTTTTAAGGTACAGACATTTCTATTTATGCAATTAAATCAGTCTTTTCCTTGTGCTGTCTTTGTTGCTATGCTTAAGAAACACCTGCTTCCCAAAGATCATGCAGATAATTACACTTTCTTCTAGGATTTTTTCGAACTCGTTTTCACACGTAAGTCTTTAACCCATCCAGAATCATGAATGGTGTGAAACATAGTGTGGAAATAGACCTTTAATTTTTCCCAAGAATTTAGTTCATATCTTTCATTTCACGTCTAGATATTTGCAATGTCTATGAATCCCAAAACAATGTTAAATGATAGCATAATAAAAGTATTTTATTTTGAATAGACTTTTCTTTATCTTAGTAAAATAATGATGGATATATGAAAAGTCTACAAGGATGTCCACTTAATTCTTGTTTGTTATAATAACATAGAAAAATCAGCCCAAATTCTCAACTAATTTCCAGGAGGAAATTGGTTAAACAACTTATAGAATGTCCATAAAATAAGTTATTTTGCCACCACTAAGAATTACATTGTAGAATAATATTTAATAATACGGGACAATATTCACGACATATTGTTAATTTTTAATTAAAGAATACTATTATACTAACTTTGCATTTAGATGAGTTTCTAAATGTATATGCATAGACAAAACTGGAAGAATTGAGGATTTAGGTGGTTATTTCTTACTGATGGGATAATTCTTATTTTCTACTTTGTGATTTTCTGTATCCTCCAAATTTCCAACTATATACCCATATAGCTTTTGTAATCAAAATATTCACATCAATATAAAATAAAATATTCTGAGAAATTATCATTTTACTCCTTTTAAAAAAAAAACGTTTTATATCTGAAATGAGTTTTGGATTTTATCAAATGCTCTTTTCAGCCATCTATTTAGGGGTTGTGTGGTTTTTCTCATTTGACTTCTTGATCTTGACTTATTGGTCTGATACATTAATAGGTTTTCTAAAAAATAAACCATACTTGTCATTCTAGAAGAAGCTTTACCTAATTATCCCAGACTAATTTAATCCTGAGAGGACTCAGAGTTTCCTCCTCCAAAAGTAAGGGAGAAAAGCCAGGACCTCCAATAATTTATTTTACTCTTTGACATCCGTTTATGTTTTTACAAAACAATTTTTTACATGTGCTTCATATCATTTAATCCTGTGACAGATGCAGGCCAGATATGATTGTCTCATCTTACAAAAGAAAAAAAGAGGGGTCCAGAAAAATTAAATAATTACATGGCCAGATGGTAGTAGAGCCAGGAAAAGAACACAAGCTCCCCGGCTACACCTCACGGAAGTAAGCCTCACTGAACTTCCCTTTCTGCTGCTTTGGGAAGGCTAACACATTATTGCCATCTCCCTCACTCTCCGCAGACGGGAAGACTTCCTGCCTCGGCTATTAATGTACCAGGAACCCCATCTTAGCTTGTGATTGCTTGCCTCTGATAGGGTCTGTTTGTAAAGTGAAGAAAGTCTGGTTACCACGCACAGGACACTGGGCAAGAACCCAGGCAGTGGTGGGGTCTCTGGCCCCTCCCCCAGCCTCTGCAGGGACAGACACTCACAGCCCTCTGACTGGAGGTTAACCGGGCACTGCCGATGCGTCACAGAGCCTCAAGCCTGCCCTTAGAGAGAACTGTCCTCTTCCAAAATGACCTTCTCACTTCTTTGCTTACCCGGCCATCCACCTTCAATATCCTCACCCTTCTTGGGGCTTTTTTTCTGGCTGCAGAAAGTTTTAGAGTCTGTCCTCCCTAACAAGTTCCTTGCCCACTCTTCCACCTCCACAGGCGTGAGCTCTAGAAAGGGTGTCCAGTCCTCCTGGTTGCCTTGAGACATACAATTTACACCTGGGGTCTCTCAGCTGTTAATAGCATCCCCTTTTTTCTCTCATTCACCACGATAGCCACGAGGAATCAATGAGGCAGGAAGAAAAGACCCAGGCCCAAGATTTACGATCAAAGCCCTCTCTAGCCCCATCCACTCCATCTGGAAGTCCTGTTTGCTGTATTTTCAAGTATATCAGGGATCTGATCATTTTCTTCCAGCCCACTGAGATTCTAAACATTATAACCTCTCACCTAAATTACCCTTATACCTCCTCCCCTTCAGCCTTGGATCTGTTTTTGAGCATGGTAACCAGAACCATCTTTTTACAACATAACCCAAGAATGACCCCTTTCTGCCGGGAAGCTTGCCAGGCCTGCCATCACCCTCAGTGTAAAGACTCAAGTCCTTACAGGGGACTACAATGTCCTTTACAATTTGCGTCCCAACCCCCAAAGCTCCGCTCTCTGACCTCATCTCCTCTGATCCTTTCATTCCCTAACTCTGCTGCTCCCACGCTGACCTCCTTGCGATTTCCCACACACATCAGACATGCTCTACCTCAGGGCCTTTGCACTGGCTGTCCCCTCTGCCTGGAGTGCTCTTTACCCAGAGATCTGCCTGGCGGATTGCCTCTCCTCCTTAATCTTTGCTCAAATGTCCCCTTCCTCATGAAGTCATTCTGGCCACCCTTCTTGAAATTGTACCACCTCCCCCAAACGCTTGATCCTCCTAGCCCCATTCTACTTTTTTCCTCATAGAACTAGTCATTTTCTAACAAACCGCATAATTTTCTTATTGATTACGTTTATCTTTCTGCTTCCCCCCTCCCCATCTTCTAAGTTCCACACGTCAGGGGTGCTTATCTGTTTTAGTCACTGAGTTATTTCAGCTCCCTGGAACAGTGTCTGGCGCACAGTAGATGCTCAATAAATACTGATTGAACAGACAAATAAATGAAAGCCCCACATCAATTTTCCTGAACCCAAATCCACTCTCCCGGAGCCCTTGCGCTCCACATCCCCGTCGAGACCACGGTGCCAACCTTGACTCAGCGCTGCGTTTAGGAAGAGCCCCAGCGCTCATCCTGGGGCTCCGTGGAGAAGGATCACCCTGTCATCTCTGCAACTCAGTTTATGTATCTCACACAGGGTGAGAAGGAGAGCGAGAAGTCCTTTCAAATGGACAGGGGTCTCATCCTAGTAAGAAGCCCCCCTGCGAGTCTGTAGTGATCTGCGGGGCTCCATCCACCGCCCCCGCACCCAGGAGGGGACAGCCCTGGGAAGGGAGCAAACAGCCAGACTGGTACCTGTGGCTTCACGTCCTCCTCGTCCTTGTAGTAATAGAGCTGCTGTGCCCTCAGCACGAAGTACCTCTGCTGCCAGTTTTTCACGATGGACCTCTGCTTCTTCAGCCAGCCCATCTTGATGGGTCTTTCCAGTGGGTTGGGGGCGGATGCGGGGTGAAAGGTCGCCATCTTCTCTCCGGTCATCACGCTCCTTGACCGAGCTGTGGAGAGGGACACACAGGCGGGCTGACAGGGGCTGTGAGCAGTATGCAGGGAGGGGCCGGGAAGCGCCGGGCCCCAGCGAGGCCGGGCTCAGGGGTCCAGATCTGCACTAGAGAGGATGCCCTGGAACCCAGCGAGCCAGCCGAGGGGCCAGCTCCCATCAGCGCCGGCCCTGGGGCCCTACACCCTCAAGGTCCGGCAGCTGGAGTCGGCGCCCTCGTTCTGCAAAGCCAGAGATTGGCTGGAGCCTTCTGAAGAGGAAGTGGCCACAGCATCTGACAAAAGGTGCTTCCTTTTTCCTGCGTGGGAGTCAATATCTGACAAGAGAGGGGAGAAAATAATGCCTCTTGCTCTCAGGGTTCAGGGTGAGTCCCACACAGCTGCAGAGGCAGCCAGAAGCTGCCCGGCTTCTTCCTCAGAAGGAGCCACTGTGTTCCCCAACCTCACTGCCCAGTACTGCCCTGCCCCAGCGGCCCCCCAAATCCCCCCGACCCCTGACCACACAGCCAGTGGCCAGGATGCTGGCACCTCCTGAATCTTCCTGCCCAGTGTCGTCAAGAGCTCTCTGTCCCCCGCCCACAGAGAGTGTTCACAGCCTTTTCTGCTGGACCAAGGGCCTCCCTGTAGCTGCCTTCCTACTACTATGTTTTCAGTTGGGTTGTCCCTCCCATGTGGCTGGCAGCACACAAGCATTTGAAAAGGACATGAATCTGCCACCAGGACACAGACGCAGAATTTGAATCCAGACCCCCCCCCCCAACCCAGTGCATCGTGTAGTTTGCTTTTGTTTTCACACAAGAGCTCTGCCTGTCATCAGATTAGATCCAGGTGTCTGCAGCTTGTCTCCATGGTAACTCCCACCCAGGATAACTCTCTCCTTCCCTCCTCTCCACAGCGATCCATCAGCCGGCCTGTGGTCCCCTGGGGGTCAACATGTTCTTCCTCAGATTCTCCCCTCCCTTCTTTCGCAGCTGGTCCAACAGTTCCCTTAAAACCGCATTGGAGCTCCGTGTCTCCTCGACCTTGTGCGGTGCGCTCCACACTTGCCAGTCTCCAGTGTTTGCATTCTCCTCTTTGCTGGAGGAAGTCTCCATTTTATAATCCCTTAATCCAGCTTTTGTCAGTCTCCAGAGCATTCACGAAGAAGCTGAAGGAAGCCAACTCCACTCTCATCCAATCTCATCTCACCTGGTAAAGACCAGTTTCTCCTTTCTTGGCTCTTTGACCCTGAGTACATTATGCAGCTTCTCTGAGCCTCAGTTTCCTTGCTTGTTAAACTAGGATCATCATAGCCCCTATTCTATGGAATTGTTGTGGAGATTAAACAGGTTAATGTATATAAACCACTTTGCACAGTCCCTGGTCCAAGGTGAGCAAATGTCACTCATTATTTTCATCAACAGATGACTTTACTTCCTACTGCGAGGATGCAGATCGATCATCTTCGAGAACCTCCTAAACCTCCCTCTTCGTTTCAAAATATTGCTGCATTGTCAAGCTTTCCCTCTTCCTTTATTCCCATTTTCAATGCATTGAATTAACAGCTTCTCTCATTGCTTTTGATTCCTTTCTTTCTATCTCCCTCTAGGCCTGTAGTTTTTGTCTTTTATTTATATTCATGACTTGCTTTCAAATACCAGAATTTTTTACAGCATTACAGAGTCTTTCTTCCACTGACTCTAACTGGACCCAGAATTATCACCCTATTTACATAGCTCATCCTGGATTGCTGTCTGAAGTGGACTCTGCCCTTTCTGGGCTCCCTCGACCCCACAGGTGGTCTGCGTTCCTGTCACATACCCTCATTCCCAAGGTGCCAACTTGCAGTCACCCTTCGCCTCCCACCAGGGACTGGAGAGATCATCCTATGCTGTACACCAGGGCACGAGACACACTTGATTCAACCTCCTATTAGACAGATGTCATAAGAGTGCAGATACCCCGATACCCCGTTGCAGTAAAAAGTAACTTGACATTGTGGCTTCCCTGGTGGCGCAGTGGTTGAGAGTCTGCCTGCCAGTGCAGGGGACACGGGTTCGAGCCCTGGTCTGGGAAGATCCCACATGTCGCAGAGCAACTAGGCCCGTGCGCCACAATTACTGAGCCTGCGCGTCTGGAACCTGTGCTCCACAACAAGAGAGGCCACGATAGTGAGAGGCTCGCGCGCCGCGATGAAGAGTGGCCCCCGCTTGCCGCAACTAGAGAAAGCCCTCGCACAGAAACGAAGACCCAACACAGCCATAAATAAATAAATAAAATTAAAAAAAAAAAAAAAGTAACTTGACATTTTGATGAACATTTAGCAATGTGCTAGCAAAGGGTTTGCTTTATATCCGTGTGTCCCGGCACGCCAGTTAAGACTTTTACCTTTGATCTTAATCTTCAGTTCATTGCAATCTTCAAGGCCTTCCATCTGTAACTCAAAGAACAGCCACTCTGGGGCTGATCACTTGGTCTAAGGCTGTTTAAATGATCTGAAGGAAGCAGGGGAGGGTTTGGGCAGGAATACAGTGGGGAGGAGGGAAGTGGGAGAACTGTGCACAACGCTGTGTCTCTCTAGGTCAGAAACTGTAATGTGGAAAGACTCACATGCGTACTAGAAAGAGGGCAGAGATGGAAAGAATGGTTGGCACACAGAGTTTCTGAAGAGTGAGGGATTCTGGCAGACGCACGGGGATTTTTCCTCACCTTGGTAGCCTCTGCCCAGCCCAGTGTGACTTCTGTGCTCATCCAGCTGAAGCAGTATCAGACTTGGGAGGGAGGGCTTCTAGGCTTCTAGGGTGATACCACCAAAGGCAGCCAGCGCAGGAGAGGAGGAAAGCAGGTGGGTGCCACGTGGTGGCTGTGGAGACTCAGGTCCCCGCAGACTCAGGCCACCCCCCAGAGACCCGTAGAAACTGTTCGGACTGCTCTAGAAAATGGGAGAAACTGAAGAGCTCCAACAAGAATTGAAGAAGCAGGATAGGGGGAGCAGGGGCCAAAAAGATACCGTAGACTGAAGAGAATGAACTCAGCACAGAAGAATTCAGCTGCTGGGATAGCTCTGGGAAACTTTTTATGCTCTGTAGTGGCAAAAACAATAATAGCAAAAACAAACATGCAACACTCAAAACCTCCGCCTAGAAGCATCTGTGCATTGCAGAATGGCCTGGCAAAGGAAGAGTAGATATGAGAATGTTATGTCCTCATACTTGGCCAAGAGGGGTCTTGATGTCCTTGTGACAAGTAGGTGACCACTTTGTCCGTATGCATGGGATCAAGGCCTTGGCTAACCATCTGTTGTATTTCAGAAATGATCCCATTCACCCATACATCCACCATACGTGATATGACTGTGGGCTCTGGGCCATGAGTACAGATGGCTCAGAACAAACTGCCACTGCTCGAATCAGGCCTGAACACTGGGCAGATGACAGCAGGGGTTCTGATGAGACAGTAACGAAGCAGGGGCTCCTTCTGTCCCAAATCAGAGCCATCTCCCACCTCGGCCCTCAGCATGGCTCATCGTCCAGCCCTATCATGAGGTGATTCAAATATCAGAGAAGAAAGCCTGGTGGGCCCTGAGTTGGACTTGTTTTTGACGACTTTCCTGGTTCGTTCCTTTGAACAGTCTCTCTTGTCTGTGGGTGTGACTTGTTCCCGGATAAAGTAAACAAAGAGATCTCTGTTACTATTTCTAGAGCTGTTTCTCATAATGAAAATAATAACCGTGATAAGCTTTGCTTGTGAGCCAGTAATCACATACAGAGCGCACGATCCCAGCCCTTGGGGAAGGAGGTCTGAGCCAGGCTGTGGGCTGGAGCGGGGGCCCGAGGGCAGACCAGCGAAAGGCAGGTAGTTGGAAGGCAGTTGCTAAGAGTTTGCAGAACGCTCTAGGGAGGTGGGAAATCCACCCGTACTCTAGTACATAAAGAAAGAACAAGCCCCCAGCACTGCACTGCCCAGTACAGTAGCCACTTGCCGTGACTGGCTACGTACATTGAAATGAATTAAAATAAATTAAATTCAGTGCCTCGGTCACACCAGCCGCATTTCAAGTGCTCAGTAGCCCATGTGGCTCATGGCTACAGTAATGGACAACACAGGAAGAGAATATTTCCATCATCACAGAAAGGTCTATTGGTTGGCACTTCCGGGAATCTGAATAGTATCATGACCAAGCATGAGACAAAATGGGCCATAAAGGTGTGGGTAGCATTTCATCAAAGAGAGAAATCAAACTGGAGGGTCCAGAAAAGTAGCTTCTGGTGGCAGAGTGAGAAGTTCAACCTTGATCTGAGAGCTAACAGGGAGCCATCTCATGTACCTAAGCAAGGGAGGTTCGTGATAAAATAGAGACACGTTAAGTAATTGAACCGCATAGGTTGCATTTTAGTCTACAGGTGAGGGAGGGCAAGAAGAGGCATAGATAGAAGAGACATAAAAGAAGTTCCACAGTCTCAGGGGTGCTGTTTCTGCAGTAGAAGGTAGCTGCTTTTTGCCCCAAGTTGGAGCGAGAAAAAATTAAACGAGGAAGTATAAACAGAGAAGTCAGCTTGGGAGGCATTATCACTTCCTCTCTTTATCTTCTCATCTTCTGACCCCACCCTCCCCCCACAGATAATCAATCACAAAATCTTCTAGGGTCTACTTCTGAGATATTTCTTCCATCTGCTCTCAACTCTGCATGAGTTTAGATTCTATTTTAGAGGCTCCGAACATGTGAGATGGGAATAGTTCAATCAAAGCTGGAAAACTACTGAAGGTATTTTCTCAGTATGTTGATCTGAGCAGTGCATTGGTCTGGGAACCTTGTTTAAATAAAGTTGAAAAGCGAGTAGAATATACATAGCTTACCCCCAGACACCCTCTCCTGAGCTGTAGACTCATCTACCCGACTGCCCGCAGGTACCTCCGTAAGGATCTCCAGGTCACGTGATGCTAGTTGAACTTACCGTCTTTCTCCCCCTACCTCCTACCTTTCCCCGGGTTTGTGTAACAAACACACCCAAGCCTGCTTTTCTATGGTTTGCTGTGACTGACTTCTTCCCGGTCAACCAGCCAAACCAGAAGGCTGACCCATTCCTACAGTCCTCACAATCAATAGCTCTCTTTCTCTCTGATCCCTCCTCTCTACAGCTACCTGTTTTTTTTTTTTTGGTCCATTTATCCTCTCCCTGGATTTTCACAATAGTTCCCTGTCCTGTCTCCCTCCTACCAATCTCATCTCTCATCCACTGATGACATTGTTTGTGACATGGTCCTTCTGAAACACAAATCTGATCATGTTACTCTTTGACCTAGAAGCCTTCAATGACCCTCCAACATCTTCATCCTAAAAGATGAAGACTAAACTCCCTACCATGGGGTTCAGAGTCCTTTGTGATTCTCCTGTTGCATCTCCTGCTCTTCCTCCATACCCATTCTGCACTCCATCCATGACGGTATTCCATTCCCTCTGCTGGGCTCTTCTCCCCACCCATTCTCACCCACCCCCAGTTCTTGAAATGTTCTTGTTCGTTCTTCAAGACTTACTTCCTGCCACACCTCCCATGAGAAGCCTTCTCAGCCCAGCCAGACTGAGTCACACCCTGGGCTCTATTCCCTCTTAACTGGGGACACATGTCCTTCAAATCACTTATCATCCCTCCTGGTCCTTTTTCTTACTCTGTCTTCCCTCTCCACTTGAACTCTAAGAGGACAGGGGCTCCGCTCTCATGCCTAGCCTTGTTCACCCTGTATCCCCCACATCTAACACAGCGCTGACAGAGAGAGGGCAGGGTGAGGTAGCAGAGAGCACAGGCTTCTACGTATGCAGCCTCGGGTGAATCATGTTCTGTCTCTGAGGGCCAGTTACCTTCTCTGTGAAACTGTGATAATAATACGTAGCTCGTGGAGTGGCCAGTCTATAAGGATTAACAAAGATAAGTGGACGGGCCCCAGCCAATGTCTGCCTCTTAAAACATGGGCATTAAATGGAAGCTATTATTGTCAGCAGTATTATCGTAGGATGGACTGGATATTATGCTAAATGAGAGAAAAGGAAGAAGAGATGAAAGGGAAGAGAGGAAAGGAGGGAGAGAGAAGGAGGGAAGGAAAAAGGGAAGACTAGCTGGACAGTGTACAAAATTCCAGGTGTGAATCCAGAGGCCTGAATTAGGATGGCGGCCGGGGAAATGGAGAGCGTGGGAGAGGCAGTGATGGGGCAGACCACCAGAGCTCCATAGCTGGCTGAACAGGAGGCGGGTGGGAGGTTTGGGGTTTGGGTGGCTCAGGTGAGGGGCCTTCTCCATCCATTCGTCCAATGCACATTGTCTGAGCGCTTGGCGTGTGCCGGGAGCAGTGACTGGGTCTGGGATCTAAGATCAACCTGACACAACCCTGCCCCACAAACATTCAGAGACCTGAGAGACTCGTTCGTAGAAGCTGGGAAGGAAGCAGAGAGCGTGGTGGGTTGGAATAGGCAGGAAAGTCCTGTTCTGGGTGTGATGAAATTTGAGGGTGGGCTGAGAGATTTTGACTTCCCCAGAATTCTACTTTTGACAGGTGAGGTCTGTGGGTTCAGAAAGAGGTTATTGGGGAAAAAGAGGTGCAAGTGAAAGCCAGGATGTGAGAATCTCTGATCTGGAAAGTAATATAATAGATGTTCAGAAATCAAAGAAAAGGCTGAGCCCAGAGGAGACTAGCATTAATTCAAGGCACTGGAGATCAACTTAGATACAAGACAGAGAAGGTTACTGTTTTCCTTGGGACTTTACAGAGAGCTTGCATTAGGCATCAGTGTGGGAGAAAAGAAGCGCAGCAAGAAAATCCACTATCCCCAAGAGTTTAGCGATGGAGCAGGGGTTGCTTCCTGGAAGGCGAGTGAAAGGAGAGAGGCTGTCATCTTGTGCCAAGCAAAGATCCAGGGCCAGTTTTGGTCCATCTCATACCCCTGGGCCAGGAGCTGTCCTGGGGGAGCAGATGATTCCCCTGGATGGATGGATGCAGCCAATCTCCAGCGTAACAGCTTCATGATAGGAGCACCAGCTGGGTTTCAGCCCTGCTCACCCTTTCTGCCAAGGCTCTTGACCATGCACTTACACAGACATCCACGTTCTGCAAGAGGACACTTAAGGACATAAAGCACCATTCAGAAGCAAGAGGTCCTTTACAAAGAAGTGTTTGAGTTTCTGATCTCAGTGTTCTCTCTCAGAAAATGATATTTGGCTGCGTAGGTGAGTAGAAGGCCCCATGACTCAGGAATAAATATCTTTTTCTTTTTAATTTATTTTTTTATTGACGTATAGTTGATTTACAATGTTGTGTTAATTACTGCTGCGCAGCAAAGTGACTCAGTTACACATATATACATTCTTTTTCAATTCTTTTCCATTATGGTTTACCACAAGATACTGAATATAGTTCCCTGTGCTATACAGTAGGACCTCGTTGTATATCCATTCTAAATGTAATAATTTGCAGCTATTGTACTAACCCCAAACTCCCAGCCCATCCCTCTCCTTCCCCCACCTCGCGCATGGCAACCACAAGTGTGTTCTCTATGTCTGTGAGTCTGTTTCTGTTTTGCAGATACGTTCATTTGTGCCTTATTTTAGATTCCACATATAAGTGATATCATATGGTGTTTGTCTTTCTCTTTTTCACTTACTTCACTTAGTATGATAATCTCTAGTTTGTATCCGTGTTGCTGCAAATGGCATTATTGTGGTTTTTTTATGGCTGAGTAGTGAGGAATAAATATCTTTGTGCTTTTATTGCATGTCTGCAGGTTATAAGGTGCTAGAGCTATGGAGAGGTTCTTGAGGGCAAAGCCCACGTCTTATTCATTTTAGTATCCTGAGGACCCTCACTGTGTCTGGCTTAGAAAAGTTAATTGGAAGGAATAAAGAGAGGAAGAAAGTGTACGTGTGTGTGTGTGTGTGTGTGTGTGTGTGTGTTAATGTTGAATAAAGTTCAAATAGAAAATTCATAAAATTCTCTTTAACAAAGAAACTCATATCCTTTATATTAACCAATCAGAAAAATTTCTTGGGCATTTCTTATGTGCAGGGCATGGTGCTAGGTGATGTGCAGAGTTTAAAAAACAGAGGAAGCTCTCTAAATTAGTGAACTCGAGATTGTGAGGCTTCAAATCTTTGCTGTGCACCCTGGCACACAAAAATGCATTCTACTGCACCCTGTTGCCAATAGCTGCCTCCATCCCAGCCCTAGTTCTTGATGGGCCAGAGCTCTGTCATGTTCTCCTTGTATGAAAAAAGGTGATTCATAATCAATCACAAACCGCGAAATGTGAAAAGACAGAGGCTCAGGTATCAGAAAATAGGTTCCCAGGGGCAGGGATTTCTATAAATTTTTTTCACCAATCAAACCACACCTTCTAGAAGAGCATTTGGCCAATTGAAGGTTCTCAATAAATGTTTCTTGAGTGAATAAAATAAACATTTTAGAGAGAAATGTGAGTCACCTTGAGGCATTTTACATTTGCAACAAACGTTGACTGATCTACCCATTTGTGGGATTTCTAGATGTGTTCACTTGTGCCCATGCAAGCAGAGCGGCCAGGGAAGGTAGAATCCCTGATGTAATAATGATCCCCACCAACAGTGACGTATTTAGTGAGGTCTTACCTGCGCTAGCCACCATGCAAACACGCTATCTATCAGGATCAAGTCGGTCTGGTTGAATGCTCACCCTACCTCTTCATGGTAAGCTCTATTTTACAGACCAGGAACTGGAGCTCACAGAACTGAAGTGATTTGCCCAGGTACACGGCTAGAAATCTAATTTCAAAGCCCAATATCCATACCTAGGCCACACAGCCCACAGAGAGGCACATACTCTAGTGGTAGAGAGAGGTGCCTAGACTGAGAATCGTGCGTAATAATTCACAGGGTTAGACAGTAAGGGTGAGATGAAAAGGGGACGGGCCACTATTCCCAACACAGAGACACCAGCCTCGGCCTCCACCCATTTTGCCGCAATGTTACGCATAAACCACTTTGTGCTACCTTTTCCTTCCAACGTAAGCTCTGCAAGGCTCGGCAGGCCTTGATGAAAGAGTGATGGGGAAGTAACACTGAAGCCTCCAGCCCAGCCCTGAGGCTGTGCTGACACCCCGACAGGAAAATGGACATATTATGGGTCCTGCCACGTCTTACCGGCTCTCTGCACAAGCTCCTTTGAAGAGACTTAAGGATCCTGACCAAAGCCCACTGGGGCTGAGGCGTGGGAGGGAGGAGCACGGAACCAACCGGAGGGGGGCCCAGCACCCGGCCCACAGGGCAGCTCACAGAGGGCCCCCCAGCCTCGCTGAAGAGGCAGCCCTGGAAGCCGTGGGAAACAGCAGGTCCCCGCATGGCTGCCTCCCTGGAGATGGTCAGTAGGGGTCCATACACCATTGCGTACACCACACCCACACTCACACCCACACACACACACTCACCCACACACACTCACCCACACACACTCACACTCACACACCCACATGCACACACTCACCCACACACACTCACACGCACACACACTCACCCACACTCACACACTCGCCCACACACACTCACACCCACACCCACACATTCACCCACACACACCCCATTCCCCCCCCACCACACATGCAGACCCTCAGCCTGTCTAGTTATCAGACTGTGGGAAGACAGCCCTCCTAGAAGAAAATTAAGTCTTTTAACTTCAGAACCTCCAGGCCCACTTTCTTTACCCCTTTTCTCTTTTCCTTGTCGAAGGCACACTGACCTCTACTTTGAAACACCCACCATTCAGGGGGGTGGGGAACTTTAAAAATCTTTCCACTCTCAAAACCTGGCATTTAGACTTTAGGATAAATTTATCCTGTGATTAGTCTCCTGGATTTTTTTTTTAATTCTCAGTTTCTTTTTTAACTTGGGCTTAAAAAACTTTGTTCCACCCCCAACCCCCCCAAAAGGTAATGAGATGTGAGACTGAGGACAGCCAAGGGGCTTTCTCTGTGCACCCAGAATTCAGTCACACGGGCCTTCCCAGGCCGCTTGCCCTGAGACACATTTGCACAACCTAATTCAAAGAAATACCTGAAGTTGTTCCCTGGATACCTGTCTCCAGACCCAGGAACTGAGCAGGTTTAATTTTCCCATGTTCTATAGCTCATAGAAATTTATTGTTTGACAAGTGAGCCTTTCAATGTAAAAAAGCAAACTCTGCTTTGCAAAGGGACTTAGCATACATAGCTACGTCTTTCGCAGGAAGAAGCAAAAATACGGTCTCTGTAGCATATGAAGAAGAGAGAGAGAGCTGGCTTTCTGTTTCTTCTTCAGGCTTGCAAGTTCTACACTGTGAATCCGCCCGCCTAGGCTGCCTTTCCAGGGCCGCCCTTCTGGCGTTCATTCCGGAGTTTGCATGTCTCGGGAATGTGGAGAGCAGTTGTCTCTTGTGGGCCTGTGTCTCCATCCATTGCAACACTTCACCAGCCCCCTCGGCCTGTCTTTGCATAACAGGAAGCCAAACATAAAAACAAGAAGCATGCAGAATTGTGAGTGCTTCCGACTAAACACTGCTCGGGACTGCCTCTTCCTCAGCACACGGTGTGGTGGAGATTTGGCAATCGGGTGGCACACGCACCCTGGGGTCCACACTGTGGCCCTTTAACTGTGTCCAAGTTAACTGGCTTCCCAGATATGGATGGAAGGAAGGACTTTGCATCATTAACACAGTAAGCTAGAAGAACTATTGACCCTTCCACTGTCAAAGCCAGTCATTTGCTCCAGGTAAGGGGTTCTGCTTAGTCACTAGCATTCATAAATATGTAGTGCATTAGAATGCTTGAAGTATTTATATTTTATAAGCCCAGCTAAATTCTGTGTCTCCAGTAACTCACAGCAGTGACCCAACCAGGCCATTGCCCAAGGGCTGGCCCCAATAATCAAGCACGGGGCCTTGACGAAGCTACAAGCTATTAACCAGCCTACAGATGTCACTCCAGTCTGTTCCTAAGGGCCCTCTCTGGTCCTCGGGAATAGTGATTTTTAACCGTACAGTTCTAATAAGAGTGTGAACAATAAACAATTGTTGCAGTGGAATGGGCCTGGTGTACAAGTCATAATAGGTTTCTCTTACTCTACAATCTGATAAAAAGATTCTTTTTTTATTAATTTTTATTGGAGTATAGTTGCTTTACCATGCTGCGTTACTTTCTGCTGTACAGTAAAGTGAATCAGCTATACATATATATATATACATATATATATATATACATATATATATATATATATACATATATATATATGTGTATATATATATATCTCGCCACTCTTTTTTGGATTTCCTTCCCCTTTAGGTCACCACAGAACACCAAGTAGAGTTCCCTGTGCTACAGAGTAGGTTCTCATTAGTTATCTATTTTATACATAATAGTGTATATATGTCAATCCCAATCTCCCAATTCATCCCACCCCCCTCCCCGCCTTGATATCCATATGTTTGTTCTCTACATCTATGTCTCTATTTCTGCTTTGCAAAGAGGTTCATCTGTATCATTTTTCTACAATCTGATAAAAGATTCTATTAAAAATGGAGGCCATTAGATTATGGATGGAGGACAGAGGACACCCATAAATTATTAATTAGTTTCAGAGGTGTGATTAGGCATGTGATTAGGAAATAAAATGTCCATATTTTCAAAGATGCATACTTAAGCATGGGGAATAAAATTACACAGTGTCTGGGGTTGGCTTTAAAATATCTCAGCAAAGAAAAGACAAAAAGAGAAACAAAGGAATAAAGCAGATGTGACAAATTCTTCATAATTTTGAATTTCAGTAATAGATATACATGGCAGTTCATTATACTTATTCTCTATGTTGGTGTTTGAAATGTATGTATAATAAAAAAATCTTTTTCAAGATTCTACTAGGTCTTAAACAATAAATTCTTTTAGGCTTCATTTTTTTTCACACATCAGCTATTGCCCTGAACTTCAACTTGCTGGTTTTCCCAGGCCTGCGTTTCCAGACCTGTTACTTATTCCTCCGAGCACAGTGAAGTGATGTTACACAGATGTTCCACCACACACGTACACATTCCCCCACCCCGGACAGATCCAGCCCCCCCGTTGCCCCCGCACTGTCACTTTATCAGTTAATGAAGGGGAAGAACCGAGGGACTCCTGAAGCTTCCAGTTACGGATAATATTTCCTGTAAAGTCAGCTTTTACTCAGACTGTTAATGGTGGTGATGGTCTGTCTGTGTACATGTACACACACACACACGCACACACACACACATATATATATAATTCCCCAGGGTCGCGGAAGGAGCTTAAAAAAACAGCTGTTGCAAGGAAGGCAAAGAGACTTTGTCTTGCTAGACAATTCCTTCTGACCGGAAGTAACGTCTGGGCCATAGGAGGCCTAGTTCAAGATCAATGGAAAGAATAGAGTGACTGATTATCAGCGTTTACAATGACAAAAGTTGGAGGAAGTGCTAGTTCATAGGCTACTGGGGCCTGGTAGATGGCCAACACTGGATGATAGTCCCCCCTCCAGCCCTGTAGCAAGCAGGCAGGCAGGCAGCCTAGAGCAGTGGAAGGCGTATCTGACGGCATCAAGAGACCCAGGTTCAAGTTCCAGCTCAGACACAAACCAGCTGTGTAACTCTCAGGGCCTTTCTGAGTCTTCATTTCTTCATTTGTAAAATACAAGGATGGAAATAAACCATCTTGAATGCTTTTCCAACTCTAAATTAAAGAAAAAATTTTCAACTCTAAATTTTTTTGATTGACCTATCAAACATCTTTCAGCCAATACTTTGTGCTATAATCCTGTTTTTTTATGTGCAACATGTCTAACTTAATTTGCCAACTCAGGCAAGAATCCAGTTCCATATCAAGATCACAGGTCTCTAGCGCTACGTTTATGTAATTGATTAAGAAAAATGAATTTGGCAAAAGACATAATCTTGGTGATTTTAATCAAACACAGATGGTTTGACACGTCCTGGTTAGAGTGTGAATTTTGATATTAGGCTAAAGAAGATCCCCTGAGAAGTCCCAGTAATAATACAGGGTAGGAGGTACAAAGACAAAAGCCACTGTAACTATTACTCAAGGATTGACAATTAAACAGGCTGCGTGATCGATTTATTCTGGGGTGATACCTTAGCTCCCAAATATTACGGACCCCATCATCTTTCTGGATGCAGCTCTCCAACGTTAAACCAGGCTTTACATACCAACATCTGCAAATACATCCATGCCTTTTTGACCAAGAAGCTTTCTACTAATTTAGTTAAGGAGATAATAATGAATGTATCTTAAATTTATTTACAAAGATACTCACTGCAGCATTATTGTTTGAAAAATGTAAACAAGTAAATGTCCAACAACATGGAATCAGTTGAATGAAGTATGGTATGCTCATAAAGTAAAATACTACGTACCATTAAAGTTGATGCTTTCTTGAGTTATAATGACATGGAAAACATTGAATTTATGTAGTTAGGTTAAAAACTGCTTACTCCAATTTACACAGGATGACTCCGTTATGTTAAAAATACACACACACACACACACACACACACACACACACACACATACTATAGTGTAAGAAAGTCATAAATACATGTGTGGTGTAGCACAGAAAAACATAATGCAAGATTCACACCAGATTGGTGTAGGGTTATAGGTTATTTTCCTGATAGGTGGGATTATGGGTAATTTTTATGTCTTCTCATGCTGTTATTTTTTTCATAAAGGAAACAAAAGTTATTTGTAAAATCTCTACGTCAGCTTTTTCTTCAATGATCTGCAGGCTGTCTCCCAAATTAAAAAATTTAAAACTTAACATGAGTCAAGAAAGAACTGACTGAGAGGAATCAGTCCCAATGTTAGGAAGAATTTTCATAATCTAAACCAAAGTGAATTCCAGAAGTTTTCAAATAGAGCATTTCAGAAGCTAGCTATGCCCTCTTGGGCAAATCACCTTTCCCTGCCTGATGGGATTACTTGCCAGCAGGATACAATATATAAATGTCCTTTATGAAATATACAGTAGGTATAGGTTTACTTATTATTATTGTCATTTACAAGAATAATTTTTGCAGATCTTAGTTTCTACATATATAAAATGAGGTGGTGGAACAGGATGCTTGCTAACGTCCTTCTAGACCCCAAATTCTTCTACCCTTTGTATATGAACAGTTTCTACTAATACCATAATGCACTGAGAGTATAGAATTAGAGAAAAGGGGAGCAGAGCAGATTCATTATTGAGGAAAGAAAATAAGAGAGAATGTGCTCATCGAGGGAGGGAGATCAGTATAGTTTGGAGGGTCGGCCCAGACATCACAGAAACCATAGAACCAGAACAAGTTCTTTGGGGCTGAGAAAGGGCAGGGCTTGGGGAAAGAGAAGAGTCAGCAAAAAGGCCTGAGGGAGCACAAGGGGCTGCTCTGGGGGAGCCCAGGAAGGAAGGAGCCCCTGAAATTCTGGACGGTTTGACCCCATGGTGTAACAGCCCCATTTCCAAATTTCCATCAAAATGACCAAAGAATGACTTCAGTGATAACAACGGGAAATGTGAAATGAAAGTAAAAGTAAGGAAGGATGCTGTCTGCGAGCTATTTGTGGGGAGGAGGATTTCTGTGAGCTGGAGGCTAGGCAGGACTAAACTGGAAGAGCCGACCCACCCACAGTTCAGTGTCTGTGGAGGAGAAATTGTCCACGAGAGTGGGATGGTCCCCCAAAGAATCTGCACCACCTCCTAGAGGGGGCCAGCAGCGCGCTCGAGGGGCGAACGGAGGGAGGCCCCCAGAGCACAAAGGCCTGGCTGGGCATGCTCTGCTATCTCCAGCTTACCCCAGGGGCCGAAAGTCCCGCCAGAAGAGCAAGGGGTGGGAGGGCCTGTCTTGCTGGCTCCTAACCTGGGCCATTGAACCAGTGAGAGCAAGGAGGACTTTTCCAACTAACCTGGGGCTTCGCCAAGGAGAAAAAAAAGAAATTCTCCATGAACAGAGCCTCACTCCCTAAACTGAATGCTTCTTAAAAAGTTACAGGTATGCTTCCCATGCCGCCGAGCAATTCCACTTCTAGGAATCTCCTCACGAGAAGTGAAAGCGCACGTCCACAGATTTCTTGTATGCAAGTGTTTCCAGCCGCGTTATTCATAATGGTCAAACTGGAAACGATCTAGAGTCCATCAGCTGCTGGATGGATGAACACAAAGTGCATAGCTGTGCGATGCAACACTGCCCCAAAACAAAAAGGAATGAAGTACTGATACAAGTTACAAGATGGTAACCCTCAAGAACCTTATGCTAAGTGAAAGACACTGAATGCAAAAGACAGCATATTGCAAATCCGTGGAAGAAATACCCAGAAAAGTCAATATTATAGAGACAGAAAGCAGATGGGAGGTTGCCTGGAGCTGAGGGTTAAAAGTAGAGATTGACTGCAAATGGGCAGGAGGGAACTTTCTGGAAAGATGAAAGTCTTCTAAAACTGAATTGTGGTCATTGCTGTACAAGGACCAATTCCTCACTCATTTTATAAAGACCATTTAAAATAGATCATAAACTTCACAAAGTGAGAGATTTGCCTGTTTTGCCACTCAGGTAGCCCAAGTGTCTAGAATACTCCAAGAATGCGGATATTTCAATGTTAGGAAAACTATTCAATGGTTTATTACAGCAATAGGTAAAAGAATTGAAAAGCCATATGTTTTCAAAACATTGTGAATTTACATTTGATAAATTTCAATATCGATTGATATTACAAAATTAATTATCAAGAATAGAATACTTTGGGGCTTCCCTGGTGGCTCAGTGGTTGAGAATCTGCCTGCCAATGCAGGGGACACGGGTTCGAGCCCTGGTCTGGGAGGATCCCACATGCCGCGGAGCAACTGGGCCCATGAGCCACAACTACTGAGCCTGCGCGTCTGGAGCTTGTGCTCCGCAGCGATAGAGGCCGCGATAGTGAGAGGCCCGCGCACCGCGATGAAGAGTGGTCCCCGCTTGCCGCAACTGGAGAAAGCCCTCACACAGAAATGAAGACCCAATGCAGCCAAAAAGAAATAAATAAAAAATAAAGAATTATAAAAGAATAGAATACTTTCTTAGGTGGTAAGGAATGTCTATCTCAAACCAAAGAGAGGTAGCTGAAAGAATGCTCTATGTTGCTGAAAATTCAACTACTGAAAACTGAAAAACTCTTCAAGAAAACTTCAAGAAAAAGTTCTTAGGAGCAAGGCCAAGTGTTTGGTGTTTAGCTGTGTAAGGAAAATTGATGAAAGTGAGAGTTTCAAAGAAACACAAAGTGATACAGCAGAAAATTTCTGACACTTCTACTGTGTCATATAATTGAGAGCTGTGGAATGTGTGAACATCTCCATTGCTGTGACATTTTACAATTCCTTTAAAATTTTTTTGAGGATTCACAGAAGAAATCATTCTAAAATCCATGAAACTTAACCCAATAGAAAAAAAAAAAAAAATCAGTGTCAAGGTCTTGCTTAGAGCTACTGATGTGGGAAATCACTGAGATTTTACTTTTTCATAAAATATTATTATTTACCAGCATTTCTATCCATTTCAGGCTATGCTTCACGGTACTTGCGTGAGGCTTCGCAGAAGGCAGAATTTCCCCTGTGACTCTGCCGCTGACATCCCGCAGTTCTGTTTCCTCTTCAAAGCTGTCAAACTTTATCAGCTGTCTGAAAAAAAATGCTCTAGGGGTTTTCCCTATTATCGCCCAAGGTCCTCAGAAAAATGTTAGGATTTCTTCTGAAAGCATCTGTCTGAAGTGCGGGCTTCTTCGACAGGCAGACACAGACCTTTGCCCTGATCCTTCTCTCTGTGGCTGGCCGCCCCTTGACAGTCCTCCCAGCCTCTGTACCACATCACTTGTTGCCCACAGAAGATCTAGAAGAACATCATTCTTCTTTCTTTTTCCTTTATCCATTTGTTTGCTTTTAGCCGATGGCCACTGAAAGACAAACTAAGCCTTGAAGTCGTAGCAGCAGAACCTGAAGAAGCAGGAAGCACAGATGGACAAACAGGAAGCGGAAGACAGGGAACCACGCATGGGTGACTCGGTGATTGATACCATGACAGGCAGGATTTGCCCCCAGTTCCAAGTCCCTCTGGTCTGGCACATCTTATAGCATAAAAGACCTTTTCAAGGTGAAAAATCACTTATGTTTTCATGAGGTTTTGTTGAAAGGGAATCATTTCACTCAACTCAGCGTATGCACTAATTGGAGATACAATAACTGACATGTTTTATAATGAACTTGTATGGGGTACAATCAGGAAAGAAGTAGTAAACATCTTAATGTGGAATTTAAAACATGGAAGAAAGCATTTATTCCTGTGCTTAAGAATGGATCATACTTTTTTCTCCTTCAACTCCTTAATTCCGCCCTTCCCCTCTCTCCTTCACTTTTCTGGCATTTCCGTAATTGTATCAACTGTGAAATGTGAGGACTTCAAATCCAACCTAAGAGAAGTGGAAGGAAGCTGTACTCAGACTTAAGAATAGCCCCAGAAAACATCTGTTCCTTTGAATATATGGAAAGATATTTCAAAATACGAATAGACAAACATAGCTAATTAATTCACTTGAACGTTAAATCCCATTGATACACAGTGTGAGTTTCGTTATCTGAGGGATGGATGTATATTGAGGGATGAGTTTCCATAATGCCATTTCTACTTGTATAATTTTGAGAAAGAGGCTTCACAATGACATTCTGGAGTGTTTGGCCATAAAAATAGCACTGACCATTCCAATCTCCAGCACTTTCCCCTGCATGATAAAAAATACTTTGGAAAATGTGACTTCTGTGATCTTTGGGAGGAGGCCTGGAAAGGGAGGGCTGAGGGTTCAGAGTGACACAGGAAATCTGTGTTTGTAACGCTTAAGTGTGTGGGTGTGTTCACGTGGGCAGTGCTGGAGAGGAAATATGAAAGAAAATGTTTGCAAACCATTGCAGGCAGGAGCTGAATAAGAGACTCAGAGAGTCTATAAAATTTACAAAACATATTTGATATCCATGGAGTGTCCTGGGTTGGGATTATCAAAAACTACTCTTGACACCAAAAGCACTATCTGTAAGAGAAAAATCTGGTATTGGTTTTTGTCAAAATTAAAACCTTTGCTCTTTGAAAGGCACTGAGAGAATGAAAAGCAAGCCACAGATTGGGAAAAAAATATTTGCAAACCACATATCTGACAAAGGAATTGTACCCAGAATATATAAAGAATTCTTAAAACTCAACTATAGGGCTTCCCTGGTGGCGCCGTGGTTGAGAATCTGCCTGCCAATGCAGGGGACAGGTTCGAGCCCTGGTCTGGGAAGATCCCACGTGCTGCAAAGCAACTAGGCCCGTGAGCCACAACTACTGAGCCTGCGCGTCTGGAGCCTGTGCTCCGCAACAAGAGAGGCCGCGATAGTGAGAGGCCCGCGCACCGCGATGAAGAGTGGCCCCTGCTCGCTGCAACTAGAGAAAGCCCTCGCGCAGAAACAAAGACCCAACACAGCCATAAATAAATAAATAAACAAATACTTAAAAAAAAAAAACAACTCAACTATAAGTAAACAAACAAACCAATTTTTTAAACGTGCAAACTATTGAACAGATACTTCACTAAATGAAAAGATGCCAAACATCATCAACTATCAGGAAACCATAAAGTAAAACCACAATGAGGTACCTTTACAATCATATTAGAGTGACTGAAATAAAATTTAAAGACAAACTAACAGTACTAAGGACTGGTAAGGATGAGAAGCAACCGGAACTTTCAAACATGGCTGGTGGCAATACAAAATGGTACAGCTACTTTGGGAAATAATGTGACAGTTTCTTACAAAGGTAAGCATTCACTTACAATATAACCCAGCAGTCTCACCACTCAAAATTTACCCAAGAGAAATGAGACATTATATTCACACCAAAACCTGTAAGCACATATTTATAGCAGCTGATTCTAACTTCCAAAAATCAGAAGCAAACCCAGTGTCTTTCAACTGATGAATGGCTACATCCATACAATAGAATACTCAGCAATAAAAAGGACAAAACTATTGATACAAGCAGGAACATGGATGAATCTCAAATGCATTCTGCTGTCTAAAAGAAATCAGACTGCAGACAGGCTACATCCTATACAATTCCATTTATACGACATTTAGGACAAAGTAAAACTATAGGGATGGAGAACAGATGAGGGTTTGCCCAGGGTTGGCCAAAAGGGGTTGGCTAAAAAGAGACGGTGCTGGACCTGTCAGTATCTCGATTGTGGTGGTTATCACATGACTCTAGGCATTTGCCAAAACTCATACAACTGCAGACCAAAGTAAATACATTTTACTAGATGTCAATTTCAAAACAATTTTTTCATCTGCTCTCATTTGTTACATGTTTGTTACACAGAACCACCTGACATTCTCACTTCCTCCTGACCTTCAAAAGTTTCCGTAGCTAATAGAAGTTCTTTTTTTTTTTTTGAATATCAAATGCTGAGTTTCTTTTTTTTTTTAACATCTTTACTGGAGTATAATTGCTTTACAATGGGGTGCTAGCCTCTGCCCTACAACAAAGTGAATCAGCTATACATATACATACGTCCCCATATCTCCTCCCTCTTGCGTCTCCCTCCCTCCCACCCTCCCTATCCCACCCCTCTAGGTGGTCACAAAGCACCGAGCTGATCTCCCTGTGCTATGCGGCTGCTTCCCACCAGCCATCTATTTTACGTTTGGTAGTGTATATATGTCCATGCCACTCTCTCACTTCGTCCCAGCTTACCCTTCCCCCTCCCCGTATCCTCAAGTCCATTCTCTAGTAGGTCTGCATCTTTATTCCCATCTTGCCCCTAGGTTCTTCGTGACTATTTTTTTTTTTTTTAGATTCCATATATATGTGTTAGCATACGGTATTTGTTTTTCTCTTTCTGACTTACTTCACTCCGTATGACAGACTCTAGGTCCAGCCACCTGACTGCAAATAACTGAATTTCGTTTCCTTTTATGGCTGAGTAATGTTCCATTGTATATATGTGCCACATCTTCTTTATCCATTCATCTGTCGATGGACACTTAGGTTGCTTCCATGTCCTGGCTATTGTAAATAGAGCTGCAGTGAACATTGTGGTACATGACTCTTTTTGAATTATGGTTCTCTCAGGATATATGCCTAGTAGTGGGATTGCTGGGTCGTATGGTAGCTCTGTTTTTAGTTTTTTAAGGAACCTCCACACTGTTCTCCATAGTGGCTGGATCAGTTTACATTCCCACCAACAGTGCAAGAGGGTTCCCTTTTCTCCACACCCTCTCCAGCATTTAGTGTTTGCAGATTTTTTGATGATGGGCCATTCTGACTGGTGTGAGGTGATAACTCAGTGTAGTTTTGGTTTTCGTTTCTCTAATGAGTGAGGTTGAGCATCCTTTCATGTGCTTGTTGGCCATCTGTATGTCTTCTTTGGAGAAATGTCTATTTAGGTCTTCTGCTCATTTTTGGATTGGGTTGTTTGCTATAAGCCCTGAATGGAGAAAAAGAAAGTGACTTCTACCATGCCACAGCGACTTGGATTAGGTGAGTGGTCTCAAAACAACATGGGAATGTATAGGCAAGACCGAAATATTAAGTTAAATCTCCCCAGATGGTAAGGGAGCAGGATGCCAGGGAGGGAGGACGGTACCCCTTCAAAGGCTGGTCTACCTCACGGCATGCCGTCCCCAGCAACAAGCCCACACTCCCGCGAAGAAAGTCTGACCGTGATCCTCATCCGGATGACTCATTTTGGTGTCCCAGACTAGCAAGGGAACCTGGCCAAGAGTGTTCCCTCCCATCAACACGGTCTCTGAATTCCAGTGCCTCCGGGTGTTAGCACAAGGGAGAGTACAATGATAGGCAAGTTGGTGGCGTTAAATACCCTGAAAAGGAGTTCTTTGGTGGAAAGGAGTAGGAAGCCCACTGGGTAGTGTTCAGGAGACTTACGTATCCAGGCCTGGTTCTGCTGCTAACTTGCTGTGTTCATATTTGAGCAGTCTACCTAATGCATGTTTTATCATTGTCTTACCAGACTTTTTTTTTTTTTTTTTTTTTTTTGGCTGCGAAAAACAGACTCTGAATCAAGCTGGTTTAATACAGATAGATAATAGATACTTAGATCGATAGATCGACACATACACACGTGCATACATACATACATACGTGGACCAATAATTAGATCAACCAATCGTTCTTAACTGGGGACATTTTTACCCCCCAGGGATATTTGGCAATGTCTAGAGATATTTTGGTTGTCACAACTAGGAGGGCTGCTACTGCCATGAGGTGGAGAAGTCCAAGGTTGCTGGTAAATACCCTACTGTGCACAGGGCAGCTGCCACAGCAAACTGTTGTCTGGCCCAAAATGGCAATAGTGTTGAGGTTGAGAAACCCTAATATAAGTATGGACACACACATACATGTATATACATAATGATGTATGTGCGTGTGTGTATAATTTTTTAAAAAGAAAATATTCTTTCAAAAAACTAAGGTAACTTTGGGGAAAAGATCATGGCTCAGGATGATTAGAAATCAAGGTAGATTTTGCAAGTTTGGAGCTCTTAGAGTTCAAGGCCCTTCCTCTTAGTGTCCTATGATTTGCAGGTCTCAGTTCTGAATGGCTGTTCTCTGTGAACCTCAGGCTGAGAGAAAACAAGCTAGTTGCAGCTTGAGTCAGCTCTGTCCAAGGGCAGGCTTGCAAAGGCCAAGTCTGTGGCCACCCATGGAGACGGGTTGGAAGCCAAGAGGGGGAGCTGGGAAAACAGCCCCAAAGAGGCTATTAAATGTATCTGTAAAGGGACGATAAGGTCACCTACCCTCTAGAAGCCTACCATTAAATAAATGACCAGGGGCTTCCCTGGTGGCGCAGTGGTTGAGAATCTGTCAATGCAGGGGACACGGGTTCGGGCCCTGGTCTAGGAAGATCCCACATGCCGCAGAGCAACTAGGCCCGTGAGCCACAACTGCTGAGCCTGCGCGACTGGAGCCTGTGCTCCGCAACAAGAGAGGCCGCGACAGTGAGAGGCCCGCGCACCGCGATGAAGAGTGGCCCCCGCTTGCCGCAACTGGGGAAAGCCCTCTCACAGAAACGAAGACCCAACACAGCCAAAAATAAATAAATAAATAAATAAATAAAAATTAAAAAAAAAAAAAAAAAAGAATAGCTTCCTTAAAAAGAATTCCAACTCTAGCCGCTAAAAAAAGAAAAATTTCTCTTCTAAAAAAATAAATAAATAAATGACCGTGGGCCTCAGGTCTCTTGGAAGCAGAAATGGCAGGTCTCTCCTTGAAATGGAATTCATAATCTCCCTTTTTTTCCCCTTTTTATCCTGAAGAACAGTTTGTGGTTTTTATGCTACTACAAAACAAATAGAACCGTAACTTATGTTCCCCAGTTTGCATAGCTGATTCCGTGAACTTTTTAATAAGTTTTGCTTACTTATGTCAGTCCCAAGTTTTACCCCCTTAGAGCTGTCAGGATATGAAGGGTAATTTTGCCACCTGAAGTTTATATGGACCGAATGAGATAACGGAAAGTACAGTAAATCCCTGCCCCAACACAGTCAGTGGGGGCCAAAATCAGTCATCTACAGCACAAGGTCACGTTATTTTGAAGCTAATGAAATGGCAGGGCGGCCTTGAACCTGCTCAGTTGCCCAAAGCAGCTCCAGAGGTCCAGGTGGACCAACAGGCCTGACCCAGCCACGGCTGAGTGTGCTGCCCTCTGGTGGCCACAGTCAGCTTTAGCTTACACATCAAGGACCAGAATGCAGTCCAGAATGCCAGGACCAGCAGGTCAGCAACAAGAAGCAATTCTAAGAATTTCCCAGTTAGTTGTCACCCTTGTATTGTCCCAGGCCAGGAACACTGGACCAGGAAAGGCTGTAGACTAGAGAATCATGTGGCATTTTCCCTCTACTCAGCTTTCTCTCCCTCCACTCTCTCTACACACAACACCCAGAAAATACCCTTGGACAGGACAGAGGATGGACCCATGTGCCCGCCACATTGTGTCTAATTATCACAGGGTTCCTTACTGGGGCGGGGGGCGTGGTTTGTTGCTTGGAAACGTAAAGCAGTGGTTTTAGCCTTTGTATAGACCCCTTTGAGAATCTGCACGTACACATATAATTTTTCATACAATTTTGGGAGGGTTGTGGGTTTACTGAAGCCAGTCCAGGACACAGAGGGAAGGACACTGGATACAGGCCTGACAAACATGTTTGTTGGGTAATACATGTATGATCACAAGCCACTCTGAAGCCATTTGGAACAGAAAGGAAAAAGATCAGGGGTAGGCAAGAGAGAAGGAAGAGAAAATCTATGCCAATTGGAGGATAATAAGCCCTTTACTGTCCTCTAGAATGTGCCAAATGTCTGTATGGCTCCTTAGACATATTTATCTATGCTGTGTATCCCCACCTTCTCTATTCACCCTTAATACTGGGTTCCTGTTTTACACACCTGAGTTTTTTCTCCTCCCCCTGTGCTTTCTGGCCAGAGTCGCTGGCAGACCGGCAGTGAGACTTGAGTTGGGAGTGAGGAGACAGGGTGGGGTTAGGCCGACATCCCCACCTCACCGAGTGACCATTACAAGCAGTACCCTGTCTCTGGGCTCTGAATGGGGATGAACATCCCTCAATCCCTTTGGGGCTGGAATGAGACACTGTGAAGAGATGAAAAACATGGAAAGAGAATTTGTCTTTACATTTTGGCGTCTACAGTGTTATTCCAAAAATAAGTCCTCCTAGGATACCCCACAAGCAATTCACGCTCAGAGCTGGGGAAATAAGTGTCAGCTGGCCCTGTATGTTGGCCACACTCACAGCAGCAGAACCCAAACTTCTCCAGATACCAAGACGGCACCCCTTGCCACTTACATCAGTGTCTCTGCTAGTTGGAATTTAGCAGCCAAGTTTGAGAACCAATGATTCAGAGGAGGGGTAGGGAAGGTTCAGCTCAAGAACCTGATGCCGTCTTCATGTGATTCTCTTGAGCCCTGGAGTGATGGCTCTGATAGATGAAACTATCAACACATGCAGGCACTGGGGAGCTCAGGGAGAATAAGTTAAGGACCGTGAGAACTGGAGGCTGGACAATGGTTAGGAGGCTCGCAGTAATCTGGAGATAAGACAAGAGGGTGGATCTGAGATACAGGTAAGAGAATTAGTAGGACTGATGTGCTCTACTTGGGGAAGGAAGAGGTCCTGGTCAAGAGGTCAAGGTCCAGCTCAACAATCACCTCATTCTTGGGACACAAGATAGAAAAACATCAAGGTTGACTCTATAATTTGTGGCCCCCAGTACAAAGTAAAAATGTGGGGCTCCTTGTTCAAAAATAATTAAGAACGTCAAGATGGCGACAGCAGAGCCTTTAACCAAGCGCGGGGACCCTGCGCGGTTGCCCAGGTCGCACACCCAAGCACCAGCCCTGAGAAGATCTTGGCCACTTGATAGAGCCGTGAGGAGTGGACAATACAGGGCGTGTGTGGAGAGAGACACCTAGAAATGAAAGGCCACTGGGTGATGACTTTTTCTCTTTGAAAGACTCACAGAAGTGCTAGCTGGGGTTATTGTAGGAGATTTTCCTGTTTGTCGGTGAACTCCTTGTAAATATTTGAATGGCAGGATTGCCCTGAGGGCTCTGGTTTGCTCAGACACTAATTGGCGGCTGGGGAGTCAATGGCACCAGCGACTGTGGAGATGCATTTGGTGGAGGAGTCAGTGGAATGTGCCATTCTGGGAGTAGAAGGTGATAAGGGTGGTGTGCAAACTGCAATGGTGACATATGAAAATTTAGCCATCCACGTTCAGTTTGGGAAGTAGGAATTGCCTATTAAGGATTTAAGCGTTTATCGAATATTTGGAGGAGCTGAAGGAGCAGATTTCAGGCGGCAAAACAGACCTGATTCCCTCAGAGACAGATCACCTCTGGGGAAATTCCACAAGTAAGGTCCCTCCGCAGAGGCTGCCGCCACTGCCCCCCATGCCCAAGACCCCACAGAGCGGGCGCTGGAGCTGCGATGTCCAGGAGCCTCACGGCTTCCCATCTTGTTTGCCAGCCGTAACCAGGAAGACACAGGGAGATGCCTGCCCTTCACTTCTACGGTCCAGATCGCATACCAGTGAATCGACCCGGCAGAACGTCATCTATTTCTAGAATCCTGGCTCCAAGGGAGTCTGAGAAATCTTGGTTTGAGTTTTTCAGTCTCTCCAAAGAAAGGAAAGGTAGAAGGAAGTTTCAGCGAAATAGTCCAGGGTTACAATCGTAGCCAGTTTTGTTATCCCTAATGCCTGAGAGCATGATAACTTTCTGAATCCGTAGCTGATAAGTTCAGTTTGGCTGCTGGTTGGTGAAAGCCAACCTGAGGGGCTTTGAAGAGCATCTTCCCCTACAGCAAGACCTGTCTTCCACTCACCTCACCTGCTGCACCCTCCCCTCCTCCTTCTCCCTCCTTCTGCCTTTGCTGGGTCCCTCTCCCACCCTCTGTCTTTCCTCCTTTCTCCTCTCCATTGCTCTCCCTCGCTCTTCATCTTAGCTACCCACCCAGACTAACTGACCACACGACAACACTGATATACAACTTTAATATTTCCATTTCCTGAGAAAAGCTGCTTTGCACCCCTTAGGAGCTCCCTGGATACCCTAACCCTAACCCCAGTGCTAACCAGTATCCAGTTAAAGAGGGGAGGTAGAGCGATTGGGGCTGCTGAACATGTCTCCCCAGTCCCTGAGTCTGAAGTGGAGGGATTAATTCATTGACCTCACTTCAATCTCCATCATCAAGAAGACTTTGGGGATGAAGAGGTACAAACTACTATGTATAAAATAAGCTACAAGGATATAGTGTACAACATGGGGAATATAGCTAATATATTATAATAACTATAAATGGAGTATAACCTTTAAAATTTGTGAATCGCTCTATTGTACATCACAGAACTTATGTAACATTGTACACCAACTACACTTCAATTTTTTAAAAAAGACTTTGATTATAGGAGCAAGAAGTGTCCCTTGGCACCCTATTCAGCAGCCTAAGCCCCATGACTTAGGTCCCAACCTCTCTTGAGAATAGCTGAGTGCTCAGTCACCTGCATGCGCTTCCAAATTAGCTTCAGAAACCAAAAGTTCTACTTCCTTCTCCAAAAGAAATTCAGAATTGTCTCTCTGGATCAAACCATTGCTCCACACCAGTAAGGGCAGCAGAAAAACATGTGTTGGTCTTATTTTAACTTACAGATGTCACTGGGGTGAAGGAAAGTTAGCAGGCCACAGGACAGTCCCCAGCTATCCCACGAAAATCTCCGAGATCACCTATTTGTATTCCAGGCACTGTTCCTGGCAGCAATGGCCTAAAAGTGAGGGAAACAGACAAAGCCCAGCCTTCCAGGAGCTTATAGTCTAGTGGGGGTGGAGACCATAGACATGAAAACAAATGAATATCATTTCCGGTACAAAAGTGCTATGAAGAAAATAGAATAAGGTGACGGGATAAAGAGAGACTGCAGTAGGGGGATGCTATACTAGGTATTACGGTCAGGAAAGACCTCTTTAAAGAGAAAATATTTGAGCCGAAGCTGAATGGAGTGGAGGAAAGACCATGGTAAGATCTGGGTAAGGGTAGATCAGAGAGAGAGTGGCAGACAGGCCCGAGGTGGCCTTGAGCTCCAAGTGTTTAAGGAACTAGGAGGTGGGCATGGCTGAAGGGCAGTGTGAGAGGAGAAGAGGAGAGGCAGGTGGGCTGGGGGAAGGGGCTGGGGTCAGACCCCACAGGCAGGGATAATTAGTTCGAATCTCATACTGATGGTTTTAAAGAAGACATTCCACAAGTTGATTTGTGCTTTTAAACGCTATCAAGTCTGGCCATGGTGCAGAGTGTATACTGTACAGCAGTGGTCCCCAACCTATTTGGCACCAAGGACCAGTTTTGTGGAAGACAATTTTTCCATGGGGGGAAGAATGGTTCAGGCGGTAATGCGAGCGATGGGAAGCGATGGGGAGAGGCAGACGAAGCTTCGCACGCTGGCCCACGCCTCACCTCCTGCTGTGCGGCCCCGGTCCTAACAGGCTGCGGACCGGTACCAGTCCGCAGCCCAGGGGGGTTGGGGACCCCTGTTCTACAGGGCAAAAGTGGAGGCAGGAAGACTAGTTAGCAAAAAATTACAGAAGACTCAGCAAGAAATGATGATGTTTACAGTATCAGAGATAATTGAAAATAATCAGATGAGAAACACAAATCGCTAAGGAATCCAAATGTTTTTTCTGGTGGATTAGATGCAGGGTGGTAGAGAAAAACATGAATGGAAGATGACCGTGGGTGGAAGCTTGAACAACCGGGTGAAAGGTAGAGTCTTTTATTGAGGTCAGCTAAACTGGGTGGGGAGGAATGCGAAGAGAGAGAATTCTGGATTCTGTGTTGGACGTACTGGGAGAGAGAAGCCCGAGAGGGATCCAAGAGGAGGTGGTGAGCAGTCTGGAGCCCAGCAGACAGACCAGGGCGAACGTACAAAAGGATAGATGGAATTTAAAGCCATGGGAAGGGCTGAGACTACCCAGCAAGTGAGGATGGATGAGAGAAGGGGACGAGGGAACTGAGCCCTGGGGCCAGAGCTGGCCTCATAGACACGCCACCTGTGCGGTTGTGCTGAGCCCCAGGTCCCTTGCACCTGGTTCAATGCTCTGCGGCTGCCATCTTTCAATTCTTCATAATTTGGAACTAGGAACTCCACATTTTCACTCCTCACCAGGCCCTGCAAGTGATGGAGCCAGTTCTGCCTCAGACACTTCAAAGTTAGGAGTCTGGCGGAGATGGAGACTCCATCAAAGAAAGCTCAGAAAGAGTGATTAATGGGGTAAGGAAGTCCCAGAGTATGGTATCAAGCCAGCCCAGAGATTATTTCTAGGAGGAAATGGCCAACTGTGTCAAACACCGCAGGGCACTGGAGTGAGACAAGGACAGCAATCGATGCACCCTTGGCCAAGTTCCCGACAATCAGTGACTTTGACGATGACCTTGGAAGAATATACAGAAGGAGGCCCCCTCATCCTACAGCCCACACCTCTTCTCTTCCCACTGCCCGCTCGCTCCATTTCGCAGAGTGAGAGACCTCACACACATGCATGTCAACATGCCAGCCCAGACATCCAAGCTCTGTTCTGGGCCTCCCTGCCATCAGCCTTCTGCAGAACAGCCACTAGGAGGACCCAGGAAGACAGGCAGCCCGGCCCTGGAAACAGCTCTGGCTATCCTTGCAGGGAATTTCACATTCCCAAGTGGTCTAGACAGCTAGCAGGGCCCAGGCTACAGGTGGGCAGACACCTCGGCAGCTAGAGCCCGACCAGAGCAGGACCCTGTAAGGTCCAGGCCTCCAAACGGTGGCCCCGTGCCCAAATCTAAGGGCAGTCCTGGAGGTGAAGACATGGGTAGACGGAAGCAACTTGTAGGTAGGAAAATGAGGTGGTTCTCATTCAGTTGCACATACTTTTCTCTAAGAAATATAAAAGTGAGTGTGACAGTGGGAGTAGGTGTTAAGGCCTTGAGGAGAGAAAAAAATGTTTTGGGGGAAAGGAAAGGAAATTTACTAGCTAGGCATAGCAGGCTTATCTGGGTCTGTTGAACATCCACCTAACGTGACTGTTCACAAATTTTAAGTAAATCCAGGCAGCTCAGTGGTCTCACTTTCCCCAGCAATGTTCAGGTGCCCATGTACAGGTGCCAAGAAAGTCGCTTCTTGGGTTTAAACAGGGTTAGCGGCAGAGGAGTTAAGGGTGTTTGTTCCACGGCTCTGCGATGCCAGAATTAGCAATCTATGGTCAAGAGGACATAATGGAGGATTGATGGTGAAAAAGTGGTAGAACCAATGGAATGGGAACTCACTGACGGCAGAGAATTGCTGGAGTGGGTGCCTGCAAGTGAGACTTCAGAGATGGTACAGTTATGAGGGAAGACATGGTTTACTTAGGGCTATGAGCAGTTTCTTTCAAGAAACATTTCTTATCTGGAACCCTACTTTGTATCTGTAAAGACACAAAAGGTGACTAAATCATCCGTCGCTTTCGTTATAATGCTGGGCATCTCAGCCCACAGAGGATGAGATATGGGGATAACTTTGTGATGACCAGAGATTGGTTAAATCCAGGGCTTTCTGGAGAGAAACAAGGGAAATGGACCAAGTTTACGGGTAGAAAAGTAGTTATGTTGTCTGTGGGTGCCCTCTATTGGCACCTAGTCAGAATAGCCATCTGGGGTTGGAAGCTTTTGGGGGTGTGTGTGGGTGTGGGTATGTTTTAATTAACGAGTGAAAACTTGCCCCTTATAGATATTTAGGGGCTATGGCTCAAGTGGGCAAGGAAACTTTAGTTAAAGAACAAACCCTGCGTCAGCATTTTAAATGTCACAGTCTCAGTTACGTCATTTATGACTTTCTGATCCTCTTTACAGAGAGCCCTGCTTAACCCTAACCTTGAGGGTCTCTCCAATGGGATTGAGCTACTTGAAGTCAAGATCTTAATATTTTTTTATCTCCTTACATCCTGAGCCTAGTACTGTGCCCAGCATATTGTAGGTGTCTGATAAATATGTGTCAATCAAAATAGAAGGGCAATGAGCAAATGATCAAAGTGGTACAATGTCACAGAAGAAGGAGGGTTTAATCCTACTTGGGCAATTCAGGAAGGCTTCCAAGAGGAGAAGGGTGGTGGCCATGGTGATGGGGAGGGACAGGTAAAGTTGAAATGAATCCAGAAAATAGAAGAGCAAACCTAGGGGCCAGATAGAGACTCCACAAGGCAGGGATTTTTGTGTGATTCTGGAAAGAACGTCCCTGCTATATGACTGACAGCTGTGGCTCCCAATCCTTCCCGAGAAAGTATGAGCAAGAATCTTAAAATTTCATAAAAACAGAGAGAGGAAGCTAGCATGGCAGATTCAGGCAGGCTGAAGGAAGAATCTGGAAGGATTTTTAACCATGAGTACTGAAAAAAAAAAAAAAAAAAGAACAACAATTCAAGGTTTAAAGAAGATTCCCCATAATTTTGTTTTTACTCTAAAGTGTGCGACCTCACCGGAAATTCAGTTCAATAGATAATACAGAGCACTTTTACAATGATGGCATTCTTTTCTCAAAATGCCTTGTTTTCTCAGACACAGAGCGTGGGACCAGGGTGACTTTTCTGGTTCTCATACTGAGTATCTCATATCTCAGGAACCCCCTGAGTCCCAGGCAAATTGGGACAGCTGGTCACCCTAGCTGAGCAGGGGAATTCAGAACAGCTCAGATGGAGAAGGCTGGTGCCCAAGCTGGTCTTGGGACAGAGCACAAAGGGCCCTGGCTGAGAATGGACAGGGGGTGCCAACTTACTCTGTACCTGTGATCATCATAATCCTGGGTTGTGTGCCCAGGGAGATTCCTCACCCACCAGCAAAATGGGTTTCCGGGTTCTGAACGACCAAGAGCCCAGAGGAAAATGCAGAAGAACAAGGAGGGGGAGAATGCACTCACAAGAACCCTTGGGTTGCAACAGCAGAACTGAGGCCAAGGAAGACAGGGGTCTCATTTGGAAGGTCCTGCTGTTTCTTCACAATTGTATCTAAAAATAATGGCCTGGAAATGAATAGTTGGCCACATGTGGGATTCGTACAGAACCGGAAAAACTAGTCTGCTGCTGCTGTAACTCACACGTAAGACATCACAGACATTAACCATTGACCCCAGTGAGGCCCAAACAAGCAGCATGCAACCTCACTTCGATGGCCAGAGATGCTTGTGAGAGTGGGAGACGTCTGCAGCTCTGGCGGAAGCGGCTCCTCAGCAATGGAGGAGGGTCACCCAGGTGGTGCACAACCCAGAGTCACTCTTTTCCTACCCAGAGTAAGAGGAGTATGAGGAACGGCCCCTATCACAACAGCGTGGAGACAGAGACCTCTCTACAGCAAGCATCCTGCAGGACACTTACCAGAAGCTCCTCCTTATCCTTATAGGAAAGTCACAACTCAGGTACTTTACCAACTTAGGAAAGAAATGGCAAAAACAAAACCAAAAAAAAGAAAAGCAAGAGGAAAGGAAAAGGACAAACGATGAAAAGTGATGTAGCTGTGTAAACAGAGTGGATGAAATTTGTATGCCTTAAGGAAGGGCTGCAGAGTCAAAGACTGGAGGTAAAGGAGTCAGAAACAAGACATGCCAGGCAACCCCAGAGCAGCAGTGCTGTGGTGAGCCGGGGGCTGACACCGGGCAGCAAAGAGGATCAGCAGATGATGAAAAGGCCATTAGTCTAAAGAAAAAAGAGAAGAACCAAACTGGACCAAGACAAACTAGCACCGCTGGCTGGGGCTTTCACCAAAGACTTGGCTGGAAGGAGTTGATAGCGTACCCACATTGTAGTCATGCGCTGGGCCGCAGTGATGATGACAAGTGATATTTACGAAGCACATGCCGATGTCTGCTATTATGCTAAGGGTTTTACCAAGATCGTCTCCTTTAATCGTCACAATAGCCACATGGGTTAGCACTGTGATTATGCCCATTTTACAGATAAGGAAAGTGCGAACCAAGGTCACGTGACTAGCAACTGGTGACGGTGGCATTTACTTTAAGGTAACTTTCTAACTACCATCCCATGCACAGTTGGCTCATGTCACCGTAGCTAGTTCGGACTTTGTTAGAAACTTTTTTGGTCAACTTTATAATAATCATTTTTAAATATTAAAAAATATTTTATATCAGCATCAGAAACTTCATACTGTACCACTTCCTCTTTCACTTTGAAACTCTCAGACCAACAAGGAAGCCTACAGATGGTTCAGAAGCCATAGGCCAGGGTTCCAGCAGTAGAGTATCGCTAGCCCCATCTGGAACATCTGTGTGTACACATTTTGGAGGCGGGTGAGTAGCATAAGGAGGCAGTGAAGCAGCTGTCATAGGGCACAATATTGAGAATGTTCCTTGAAAAGGACCTGTCACGTAGAGGTGAGCAAATACATGTTACATGAATGAATGAATGAAATGAAAATGATTGGCCTCAGTGTACTGAAGCCACCATCATTATATATAACTAGCAAAAAAATATGAGTGGCCATAGAATTGTGTTTTCATTTATGAACTAAAAGAATTGATTCTCAGCACCCATGTTCTTTGAACACTGTTTTTAGAAAAATTATAATGCCCAGTTGCCACTAATAAGTATGAAATTTATTCACAGGCTACCTGAGGAGTTGTATACTGATAGATTGCATATACTTACACTCTCCCCTTAAAAGACTTCATGGGTTTTTCATCTTCAAATAGAAAACTCATTTGCAATGAACACATAAATTTATACCAAAGACAAAGGAAAATATAAGTCTGCTAATTGAATGGGTGAAAGTTGTGATTGAGCTTCAGTTTAGCTCTGAGTTTCCTGGCAGACAAGGCAAAAAAAGAAAAACAATAGGTTTCACAATTGTCTTAACAGAAAGGAGGAAACATGCCAGTCCCTCAAAGGAGACAAAGTACGAGCACTGAATTCTCAGTGAATTTTCTCACCTAGGGTTACACATAGGAGTCGCCTGCATTGTTCATTTCTTGTTCTCGTTTTTACAAAATAATCAGGAGCAGATTTCATGAAATCGCTACCTGCGGTGATGATTAAAACTGATGGTGTGACAGTAAAGTGCAGCTTAGTGAGCCCATCTGTGAGGATGCCAAGGTAATGTAGCCCAAGTACAGCTTCTAGTTTGATCTGAGGTTAGAAATCAGATTATCTATAAAGAAAGGAAACAGGTGTTTGCTAAACACCTAAAGTGTTATGTGCATGAAATGTTTTCTTCCTCTCAACATACATATTATTAATTCTGTTTAATAATTAAGTGAATGTTTTACTGGGATTTACTGCAAATCAGCAAAGGGGTCCCAAGCTCATGCACTCTATTCTGTACCACTCACACATTCCTGCGCTCCTACACTCCTATCAAGAAAAGCCAATGGGCAATTCATCCCGTAGACAAGCTTCTGTCGGTGCCAATTTTTACAGGCAATTCGAGTTAATTCTCTCCAGAGAGGGCCTAGAGCGCTGGGGTTGCACATTACTGATTAAGGAGAAATTTTGTTTAAAAACCAAGCAGACGGGAATAAAGACGCAGACCTACTAGAGAATGGACTTGAGGACATGGGGAGGGGGAAGGGTAAGCTGGGACGAAGTGAGAGAGTGGCATGGACATGTATACACTACCAAATGTAAAATAGATAGCTAGTGGGAAGCAGCCGCATAGCACAGGGAGATCAGCTCGGTGCTTTGTGACCACCTAGAGGGGTGGCATAGGGAGCGTGGGAGGGAGGGAGACGCAAGAGGGAAGAGATATGGGGATATATGTATATGTATAGCTGATTCACTTTGTTATAAAGCAGAAACTAACACACCATTGTAAAGCAATTATACTCCAATAAAGATGTTTAAAAATAAATAAATAATTAATTAGTTAAAAAAATAAAAGGCAATCAATCAGTTGGTAGGTTTGACTCAAATCTCTCAACTTCAGGAGCCTTCACTGAGCTCACCACAAAGGAAGTCCACAGTTTCTAGATCTGTCAGTCTCTCTGGTTAAATGGCCTGGGAAAGGATTATTACACTCTCCTTCCAGTGATAGGCAGACTCAAGGTCTCCCAGGGGACAAGATGTCTACACTGTGACTAAAACGTGACAGAGCCTTAATTTAACTCTGAGCTTCCCGGCAGCCAAGACAAAAAGAGAAATACAATGAGTTTCACAGCTGTCTTAACAGAAACGAGGAAGCACGCCAATCCCTCAAAGGAGACAAAGTGTGGGCTAAAGCACGGGCAGGAATCGGGTGGTAGTAAGGGAGCCCTGAGTAGAGAGGGCTCCAGGTGGATGAGAAAGGGCAGGGAACTGAAAAGGACATGGCTGGGGTCTAGAGTGTGCGTGCGTCTGCTTGGGGAAGCACCTGTGGCAAGAGCAAGCGGGCAGGTGTAATCCCTTCACAAGGAGGAGCTACAGAAAATTATAGAGTTTTTTCTTCTCCAAAGGAACAGGGACCATGTACAGGAAAATCAGTCTGAGAAGGATGGCAAGTCTGGGACTCACTGAAGAACATACATATCTATATCTTAAAGATATATCTATAGATATCTTTTATCTATAGATATATAGATAAAAATGAATGGCAGTGTTGGGGAGAGAGGTGGCGGGACCAGCATGCCGATTCCTAGGAGCCCTCCTGTGGCTCCCATGGCTGTTATCATAGGACTGGTCTTGATGTCCTGTAATTGTTTCTCTGTCTGTGCCGCACTAGCCTGTAAGCCTTGCAGGAGCAGAGAGCAGGACTGCCTTTAGATTTGCTTGCCAGACCTATGGGTGTCATTTTGTGTGTGTGTGTAAAGTGATTTTGATTTTTTAGAACGTATTCAAAGGAAGAACAAAAAAAAGCTTTCAAGGAGAAAAATGGTGATGAGTAAAGCATAAGACAAGAAATGTAAATTATTTTCTCTCCTTGAGACTTCCATATCTCAGTTCCCCTCTGGGGACTCCACAAAACTTACATACCACCCCCAGGCTGGAATCTGTCCCATTGGCCTGCGCCTCACCCTGGCTCTCCCTGTGGTATTTCCCTGAGTCTCCATGGGCGCCCTTTTGTCTCAGTTGCTGTGCCAACGCTGAGGCTTCACATTAGCTCTTTACTCACTCCCTTCTCCTCTATCCGATTAAACAACCACAGAGCTGCCTCAGGAGAGGCATTTTTTCTTTCAAGCTGTCTTGTGTGTGATGGGACCAACATCACCACCTTAGTCTTCTTAACCAGTCCCAGCATCTTTCCAACACCCTTATAATGAGCATCCTTCCGATGACCACGTGTAGGTCCTGGCTGGTTGCAACCTCTGCAGCTGCAGGAGGGCTTTGCACCTGGCTGCCGACTGCCAAAGAGCATGTGCCGCCAGACCTTGTGCCAACACGCCTGGCCAAGCACTGGAATTTGTTTTAGCTTTGAGTATTCTCAATAATGTAGTTAATACTTGTTCACTATAGAAACTCTGGAAAATACTTACAAAGTAATAATACATACATGTGTGGTTATACCTCACCCATAAATCCTTCACTCATAATTAGCTACTCCAGTTGGCCCTTGAACAACACAGGTTTGAACTGCGCAGGTCCACTTATAGGTGAATTTTTTTGATAAATATAGTTCCTGTGTTTTCATTTTACAGATCTTTAAGTGCAGCGAAAAGTTTGTGTTCGATTGGAGATCCTTTTGTTATTTCAACATCTTGCCCCCTTGAGTGAGTCACTTATCAATTCCTTTGTTTCTGAGGCAGAGATGGTAGTACTCAGATTTCTGGCTGCACGGAATGGGGAAGGAGGGTGCTGAGCCCCTAACCCCCCCCCACCGCCGCATTGTTCAAGGGTCAACTGTATTAACAAATTGTATATCTCCTTCCAGATTTTTGAGTGTTTATTTACGCGTTCATTTCTTTGTTCATTTTATATACAATAATAAAATAACTTCTCATGTAACTACCAATAACGTTAGTTAGGTACATTTGGAGCTTCCCAAATGCATTTCCCTTTCTTTTCCCTACAGAAGTAACAACCACCCAGAACTTTATATTAGTCAATTCCTCATTTTTCTTTATAGTTTTGCCATATACATACACAGTTTTTAAGCTTCCTGTAAATGAATCCCCATTCTGATCTTCTGTGACTTCCCTTTTCTGCCTAAAATTAAGTTTTTGCTATTCAGACCCATTGAAATATATGACCACAATTAATTAGTTTTTGCTCTTGGGTAGCATTACATTTTATAAAGATACTACAATTTATTTTTCTATTCTGCTATTGATGGGCACTTGGGTTGTTTCCTGCCCCTTGTTATTTCAAGAAATATTACTGTGGAACTTCTGTACATCTCTTCTTGTTCATACACACAGTAGCTTCTCCAGGGGACAGTCTCCAGAGGGAAATGGCTGTTTCATAGAGTCTATACATCATCAGTTTCACTGAGCAATGCTAAATTGTTTTCCAAAATTGTTTTATTCTTAGTGTCTGAGAGTTCCTATTGCTCCGTGTCCTTGACAACACTTGGTATTGTCAGAATTTTTCATTTTAGCAATTTTGGTGGGTGAGATTAGGTATGTCATTGTGCTTTTAATTTACATTTCCTAATTACTGTGATTAACCATATTTCCATATATTTATTGGCAGTATTATTCCTATCCTGTAAAATGCCTAGTCATGTTGTTCCTCCATTTTTTAAACCATTTTTTGATTCATAGGACTTATTTATATATTCAATTCTCTCTGTCTCTGTGGATCTCTGTATCTATCTATGCATCTGTTTATCTAAAACTATACTTTCAAATCTGACAGCTTTTAACAAGAATAATAACCTACGTTGGAAATTGGTCTAGTTACAGGGTCTTAAGTAACAATTATTTTTATTCCCTTTACTCTGATTTTCTAAAGAGCAAAACTAGATCCCATATCAGACAAATAATGATTTATCAAGTGGAAAAAAGCCCTCCACTACTGTTGTTTTTCACTTTACTACTTGGGAGATTAGAATAATGAATTTTTGTTTCTGGATAATTTTTTTTCAGCATTGAATTTCAGAGGGGAAAAAAAAGTTGAAAACAACTGTCCCTCCATAGTCACTTTTTTAATGTATCTCAGAGTCATATGCTCTCTAGGGCCCATTGTCCCCTCATTTGGCTTAGGGGAGCTGAGAAAAAAGTAAGACGTGCCTGCAACTGGATACAACATGGGTGGTCCTGAAATTCACCCAGAGATCTTCCAACTAAGCGCTCCCCAGCAGCCGGGCAGGAAGGGCCTTCCCTGGATGGTCAATACCCTCTCAACAGAGCACCTACATGCCACCCTATGGATGTGCCATACCCTTGGACAGTGTGCAAGAAATGACACTGCATCCTAGAACCCACCCTCTAGGGCTTACAGTTCAGTTAGAAAGACAAATAAATGAAAGAGTAAAAGATATGAGTAACACTACATGAAAGCAATGGAAGGTTATCATGATTTTAACTATTGGACGAAAATTGAAGATGACAAAGGATCGAAGGAAGAAGTATGTGCTCTTGGCTCCACCTCAAGTCAAGTCTGTTGGCTGTGCATTTCCCTTGCCTGCAACCCCTGTTCCCTCCTAGGACCAATAGGTCAGACGCAGGGTAGCTTGGGTCACGTTTTCCCACCGCTTCCAGACCCATGGTGTGGTCTCTGGTCAGCCTCCCATCCACTGGGGCCCTCCCCACTCTCTGAGATGGAAGTACAGAGGAGAGTCCTCCACCAGCTCTCGGAGACTTCCACTTTCATTCCAGCCCTGGCTCAGCACTCACACGACTCAGAGGGAACTAGAAGTGCCGCTCACCAAAAAGACGTTGGAGCCCCTTCCTGGGCCACATCATGGATCAGTGTCTTGCTATTTCCCTAAGTAAGTGCTGAACCTGGTGTCCTCCTAGGGCACTGTCCATTCCCTGAAGTTATATCTTACTAAGAGCCTCTTGAAAGTTGACCTTGACAATGAATCATGAGGTAATACTTGGATTCCAGTCCCAAGTGACCTGACAACCACACCCTCTTGGTGATGATCTATGCCAGTGGTTTTCAACTAGGAGAGACGTCTCTCCCCAGACATCCAGTAACTTCTGGAGGTATTTTTGGTTGTCACAACTGATGGTGGTAGGGGAGTGCTACTGTCATCTAGTGGATAGAGGCTGAGGATGCTGCTAATATCCTATAATGCACAGGATAGCCTCCATCACTGAGAACTAAGCAGCCCAAAATATCTGTAGTGTCCAGACTGAGAAACCCGGACCTACTCCTGACTAGCCCAGGCTGGAAAAACCACAGGTCATGACTCCCAGCTCCACACATTTTTTAATAGACGTGAGCTTCTTTGGTTATTCTTAAGTCAGTTCCTACAGCCACACCTGGACACAGGGTGCTGGAGAAGGGAACAGAGGTCCCATGGCTGAGTCAATGACTCTCTTCCCTCAGAGGGCTCAGCCTGTGATCTGAACTCTCATCAACGTGACACTCACAAAAAGTATTCTGGCTGCAGTCTAATCTCTTGGGGTGACAAACTTGTAAATGGCATGGATAATGACAAGGGCTCCTCCGTATTTCATTATGTAAGTATGATTTTTTTCATTAAAAAATACTAAATAATATCATCTGCTTGTACTCAATCATTCATTCAGTCAACAAATATTTGTTGTGTGCCCACTAGGACCCAGCACCACGCTCTATGCTAGATGAATGGTAATTGTCCAAGTCTACTAACCTAGACCACAGCCGGACTTCTTGATCAGGTGAGATGGAGGGCTGGGAGCTTACTAAATTGCAGATGCTTGGGTCTCCCTTCAGAGATTCTGATTTTACAAGTCAGGGTGATGCCCAGGAATCTGCATTTTTAGTGAGCACTTGTGGCGACTTCTAACACAGGCTAACTATGGGACCATGTTTTAAGAAACGTTGGTAGAAATCATGAAATCTACCCAACCTTATCCCAGGTCTGAGATTATGCAGACCTGCACTCTAATGTGGTAACGTCCTCTATCCCTGAAATAAATCATTTAACCATTTAATCAATTAATCATTTAACCATTAATTGTCTCAAGCTTCCATTTTTAAACAGAAAGAGAATAAGACTTGTTCAAACATGGATGGTGAGAGGGTAGAATGACCCCACGTAAATAGAAGCAAGACACTTTCAAAAGGAACAGAACCATACAAGTTTTACTTCTAAAAACAAATTTTTTATGACATACAATAGAATGAGCATTAGCCAAGTACATTGATATCAACAGCAGTTAGGAGAAAAACCTCTGATTATGTAAAATCTCTCATTCTCTGAACCGACCTGCAATGATTCCCAGCTTGGTTAGGGACCACTAATCCTCCCTGGTTACCAAGATAAATGGCTTCTCTGATTACTCTCAATTTGCTTTCAAATTCTTTCTCAGACCTATATCATTAACACTCAGATATGTGACTTTGCAGTGGACCCCTTGCTTTAGTAGCTCATTAACCACTGTTAGAAGCCCAAGTTTAAACCTGTTCCAAGCAAAGCTTTTCCAAGCCATTAGAAACACCTTAATACTTATCTATGTCTATTATCAAGGAAGTTATCTCACTATACAAGCATAAGGGCAAAACACAGGGAATCATTTCCAGCCCAACTGCTCTATTCTAAATTACTGGGGTCAATTTAATAGTAGAAGGAACCCATATAAAGAAACTCATGATAACAATTATAGAACAGATTAAAATCAATGTATCACATGAATAGACTTAGAGATTATCGTACTAAGTGAAGTAAGCCACAGAAAAAGATAAATATCATATGATATTGCTTATATGTGGTATCTTAAAAAAAATGATACGAATGAACTTATTTACAAAACAGAAATAGACTCACAGACATGAATACAAACTTACGGTTACCAAAGAGGAAAGGGTAGGGAAGAAATAAATTAGGAGTTTCAGATTAAAATATGCACACTACTATATATAAAATAGATAACCAACAAGGACCTACTGTATAACACAGGGAACTATACTCAATATCTTGTCATAACCTATAATGGAAGATGATGTGAAAAAAGAATATATATGTTTATATACATGTACAATTGAATCACTTTGCTGTACACCTGAAACCAACACAACAGTGTAAATCAACTATATTTCAATAAAAATTTTTTTAAAAAATCAATGTATCACCAATATCATTAATGAGAAGAGGTATGAATTAAAGGCCAGAATATCTCAGAAAACATACCAGAGTCCCCTAAGGTAATTAATCTAAAATGTATTCTGTCCCTTTAATTAAACGTGTCTTTGTTATACCTTCAAAGGTCTCTATATTCCTGTCTTGTCCACACTATTTACTTTTTGCTACAAGTAACACCACCTTAGCCCCGAGTCCACAGAGAAGGTCTGGGGACCCAGTGGGCTCACAAAACAGAACAACTTGCGTTCCTTTACAGATCAACTATTTCCAAAGACTCCTACCAAAATCCACTCAAAATACGGATGAGTGTCCAAACAGGAGGGAAATTATCCTTCCATGATAAACAGAGAAAAACTCACCATGTTTTGTGAGGTCTGTAGCCTTAGTCCATCCCAAGTACCCCAGATCCCACACACCAAGGAGCTCCATTCCCGCCACCTCCAAACAAAAAAGAACCCCTCCCCAGCACTTGGGAACTCTGAGCCAACATATCAGTTTGAATGCAAATTTTACCCCAAACCCAGATCTGCCGACAGATTCATTTTTAAGTAGACTATGCTCCCTGCAGACCAACATGCAAATGGTGGGAACTCAAGTATACGAACCACAAAGGCAGCAAAAAGACGTTGACCATACCTATTTTCCCAGCCTCCCCTCGCAGGTTGAAATCCCAGTTTCTTGGCAACTTCAGGGACATTTTGCTTCTGGTTTGGGTGAGTAGCTGCTGAAGCAGGGAGTCTGCCTCAATTCACGCCCTTCTTGGCTTTTTGATCTTCTTGCCTCACAAGCTTGTGTGTGTGTGTTTTCCCCTTTACGATTGCTTCACAAGCAATCTTGGGTTTGAGGTTGATCTGCCAGCATGTCTTCTCCTTTCTCAGATGAAAGGTCCATCCATCTGTCACCGGGGATGGCACCCAAACCTGCCCACGGTCCCTTGGGAGGCTGGTACCTTGTGAAGTGTGCACCCTGCTTTTCCTGCTTTCAGTATTACCAGAAATATCCCAGTTGACACTTCACTCTGCGTCATGGGAAGCAAAGCTCCTGTTCGAAAGAATCTCAGGCCTCACTGAGGCAAGGTCGTGATAAACAACGGCTGCCTCTTGGCTTTTTTTTTTTTTTTAACTGTCTGCTTCCTTGCATTTGAGGAAGTGGGTGGTTGTTCAGTGTAGATGATACATTATAATCTCCTTCTTGAGAAAATGGTTTTTGGAAATGCTTATATAAGTAGAGTGAGTGCTCTTGGGTTATAAGCCTAGAGGTTTGATTAAAAGAAAAAGAAAAGAAAATTCTAAGACTCTGGCCATCTACCGCTAAGGCTCCCTTCTCATCGAACAGAGTGGGCTTACAAAAACGGTCAGTAAGACAAAGACCGTAGCACAGGGAGATCAGCTCGGTGGTTTGTGACCACCTAGAGGGGTGGGATAGGGAGGGTGGGAGGGAGGGAGGCGCAAGAGGGAAGAGATATGGGAATATATGTATATGTATAACTGATGCACTTTGTTATAAAGCAGAAGCTAACACACCATTGTAAAGCAATTATACTCCAATAAAGATGTTAAAAAAAAAAAAAAAGACAAAGAACATTCCCCCAAAATCACCTTCGTTTAGGTCACCTTCTTTTAGTCACCTTCTTCCTGCTATAAGGCCCACATAGTTAGTTCTCCACCTACTCAGGACAAAGGTTCCAAGAGATCTCAGCCTGATGTCAGGAGGGTTCTGATGTATTTAGCTAATAAGTGAGCTTTAGCTGGGTAGACCCACTTAAGTGTTATAATGGTTCTTTGACCTTGTGTACAGGGTGTGGGTTTGGGAATCAGACTGATATGGGTTCACAACTCAGTTCCTCCACTTCCTAGCTCTGCAGCTTTTAACAAGCAACTGAATCTCTCTGGGCCTCAGTATCCTTAGCAGTAAAATGGGTTGATAATAACCATGACTGCACAGAGTGGTGAAGGCATCTAGTACAGAGCTGGACGCATAGTGGTTACACCACAAACATCAATTCAACCCTTATTCCATTTAGTTCAGTTCCGTGACAGGCTTTCATATGTTCAGCTGGGCCAGACTAACCTAGTGATTAAGTATTTGGTCCAAGAGCCAGACTGCCTGTGTTCAAATCCTGGCCCAACCACTTTCTTGCTGTGTGACTTTGGATAAGTTTCTTGACTCCTCTGTGCTTCAATATTCTCATCTATAAATGAGGCAAATAATAGGACCTACTTCAGAGGGCTATCATGAGGCTTATTAAAGATAGTAGATAATAAAGACTAATAAGGCTATAAGGTAATGGGACTAATAAGATAGTAGGTAAGCGTGCTCACAAGAGTCACTACTGGCCAGAATATGAGCTACACATCCTTGGTCCATTCATTCTTCAGCCCTCCTGGATGACTCTGCTACACTTTCTTCTTTGCCTGCACGTGCTCACTCTGTCGATGACCTGGCTTCCTGTTCCACTGAGAAAGTTGATGCAACTGGAGGAGAGTGTCTGCAAGCTCCCATCACTGTAGCGCCCTCACTTCCATGCATGGAAGCTCACACACTCAATCTTCTCCCAGTTCCGAAGGATAAATTGTGTTTATCACTCCTCCATCTTTACTGCTTCATCAGTTTCTTCTCTCTCTTGGATCATTCCCACCAGCATTCACACGTATTCTTTTTTATACTATAGTTTAAAAAATCTCTCTCTATGTCATTTCCCCCTTTGGCTACAGCCCCATTTCTCTCCTTCATTTCTGAGCCAAGTTTTCATAAGAATCGTCTATACTTGCAAACACTTGTCCTACTATTCTCTCCTGAATCTTTTCGGTTGATGTTTTTGCTCCCATGACTCCACTGAATATATTCTGATCAAGGACGTGGACCACATCCCTGTCACTGAACCCACTGGTCAATTCCACATGTCATCTCACTTTGACACATTTGATTACTTTCTCCAACCCCAAGCCCTCTCTCCGCTTGTCTCCCAGGGCTCCTCACGGGTGTGGTTGTCTGCCTGCCGTTCTGCTCCATCTCCATTTCCTTGCTGATTCCGTCTCATCTCCCTGACCTCTTACCGTTGAAGGAAACCAGGATTCACTCACTGGACTACTTTTCCATCTAGACCCACACCTTGGTGAGCTCATCTGTCTCAAGGCTTTAAATGCCATGCATCTTTTGATCCCTCCAATGTAGATTTTCAGCCCAGACTGCCCCTTGAACCCCAAATCATACACATCTCTGCTTATATAACAAATAATCACCTCAAACTAAACTGTCCAAAACTTATATCCGGGGGACCAGGCTGAAGGAGCAGGGGTGACCTGAGGCATATTCTTCTCATTGTGAATGAAAGGAGTGTAAGAGGGAAGAACCACATACGCATATTTAAAGGCTCTGCTCTTATCATATCTGCTCATATTCCAGTGACCAATACACATCACGTGACCAAGTCCAAAGTCAGTGAAACAGGAAGTACACACAACCCGGGGGGTGGGGGGAAAAAGGAGTAAAGGTTTGCTGATCAATACTCCAATCCATCACGCCAACACGGCTCAGCTACCCTCCAAGCACCCCAGGGGTGCTGGATTCCTCTGAACTTGACTCAGTCAGTTGGACACTTCGGAGGGCCCGCCCGTCATGCCTGCCTGACCCAAACAGCACTTCTCTTTCTTATCCTGACTTGGGGTGGAGGCAGGGGTGGATAGCCATCCTGAGTCCCAGCCCAGCAACATCTCCACAGGGAACTTGATATCATACAAAGGTTCAATCCTGGGACCTTAAACTCAAGAACTCTGAAAATATCTTGAAGGTAGCATTTAGAAACATGGAGAGAACTTTCCTTACTCTTCAGGGTAGGTTCCTGTAAGTCTTGGGAAAATCTCGTGACTGATGGGGAAGTTGGTCATGAATACTTGGAAAGGCAGCCAGAAGAAAAGCACCCCCGGAAAGACCCAGCACAGCTGCCTTCCCTCCGAAAAGCCTGCCCTGGAGCAGTCAGCTGCTTGGGAAGGGGTGACGGGCAGCGTCTCTGCAGCGCTGCTCCCCAATTCCTGACCTTCAGAAAATGAAGAACTAGATGTCTGGTCTGGTTCCAAAGTTTGAATCAGCATCTGCCATAGCAAAAGGAAAAGCAAACATTCATTCATCTATTTGCTTACTGAATGCTAACCATTAATTAAGGACTTAATTTTTTTACTGGACATTGGTGGAATGTTCATGAACAAGCTGACTTTGTTTCTGCCCCCATTCAACTTACAGTCTGTTGAGAGAGAATAGTTAAGTCAACAATTAAATACTACATGAGAAGGGTATGTTTGGGGCAGTTTGGGGAGTATGGGACTTTATCTTGGAGGGACCTAACTGGGACTTGGGGTTGCGAGGGAAGGCTTTCTGAAGGAAGTGTCTTTTATATTAAGGCTTCATGAATGAGTTAGGGAAGCAAAAGCGTTGCAGAAGTTTTCCATACGAAACAAACAGCATGCAATAGGCACAGAGGTAAGAAAGAACTCATCAGGCTTCCCTGGTGGTGCAGTGGTTGAGAATCTGCCTGCCAATGCAGGGGACACGGGTTCGAGCCCTGGTCTGGGAAGATCCCACATGCCGCGGAGCAACTAGGCCCGTGAGCCACAGCTACTGAGCCTGCTCGTCTGGAGCCTGTGCTCCGCAGCAAGAGAGGCCGCGATAGTGAGAGGCCCGCGCACCGCGATGAAGAGTGGCCCCTGCTCGCTGCAACTAGAGAAAGCCCTCGCGCAGAAACAAAGACCCAACACAGCCATAAATAAATAAGTAAGTAAGTAAGTAAGAAAGAACTCATCAGGTTGCTCCTGAAAATGATGAAAGGGGAGGGATGGGGGAGAGACGAAGCTGGAGAGGGAGACCAGGGCTGGATCGTGGTGGATCCCTGGGAAGAGTTTTGACTTTACACTGGAGGAAACAGAAGCTTCTGGGGAGTTTTTATTAGGGTAAGGATGCGGAGGCTGTGGCAGGAATCCAGGTGAGAGTGAGAGCGGGGGAGACGTCAATGGCAGTGTTCAGGGAAAGAAGGGAAAACAAGGCAAAAGCCATCCAGGTGGTAGGATTGATGGCCCCGGGGAGTTTCTATGGGAGAAAAAAGATGCCCACGGTCCTGGCCCCAGTCCCTGCAGAGATGGAGGCTCCAATCACAGAGATGGGGAGTGGACAGAAAGAGTGAGGGTTACTAATGAGGAGGGAGAGTCAAGGTACCTCAAGGAGAAGATGGTGGGCTCTGTCAGTCCAGGGGAGGTTGCATTTAGAGAGCTACGGGATACTCAGTGCAGATGTCCTGCAGCTGTGGGAGCCCAGAGCTCACGTCCATTTGTCCCCTCATTCACTCCATAAACATTTATCCAGGACTGTGCTGGATGGATGCTGAGTAAACAGGATGATTAAGAACCTGGCCTAATCCTCAAATGACTCAGGAGAGAGAAGTGTAAACATAACGGCAGTGCCATTGGAGACAAAAAAAAAAATAGTGTACGCACGGGGTAGGGTGGAACAGGAAATGTGAGCTCTGCTTGGGTGGCCAGGGAAGGCTTCCCAGGAAAGGTGACCCAGGAGAGGGCAGGCAGGCAGGAAGCATGGTGAGGGAGAAGGAGGAAGGTGTTCCAGGCTGATGAAACAGCAGAGAGCTGCTACAACACCAAACCCACTCAGGGAAGAACTAGGAATGGTATACGGCTATGGGGTAAGGCTGGAGGAGGGGGAGACAGGCAGATGGGCCGAGGGGGCAGGGCCGCTGGGCCAGGGCCTCAGGCACTGGCTGAGGGCTAGGACTCCACTCTGAGGAGACAGTCATTGGAGGACTTCGTATACATTCCTTGTATTGTTATTTTTACCATGATAGAAGTCTATGCAAGTTTTAAATATGTACAAAGAAAATAAAAATCACTGTTACCATTTAAGATGTAATGAAAAATTTTCTCATTCTCGGCCTCCCCTCTGGATGTAGTGTATGTATATATGTTTGTTTAACTTTACTGAGAAATAATTGGCAAATATAATTGTATATATTGAAAGTGTACAACATGATAATTTGATATCCGTATACAATGCAGATGTGTGATTACCAAGATTAAGATTATTTACACACCCATTACCTCATATAGTTAACATCGTTACTATTTGTGTGTGTGTGTGTGGTCACAATACTTACGATCTACTCTCAGCAACTTTCCTAATACCGTATTATTAGCTACAGTCACCATGCTGTACGTTAGATATCACATATCTGTATATATATTGTTTTAATTCAAAAATTACCATGCATGTTGTTTTATAAACTGCTATCATGCCTTGACAAAAAAATGAAGTTATCTAACCTTAAGCATTTTCCTAAAACATCATTATTAATGGCCTCAGAGTTTTTAATTATATAATGAGAGCCAAATTTATTCAACAAATCCGCGTACCACTGAGCATTTGAGAGATGCACAAAGTTTTATGATCATCTTATAGTTAAATATCTGGGGAAATCCATTCTTCCACTTTTTCCCTCACCCCCAGGTGAATTCTTAGAGGTGGAAATACTGTGAAAAAGGATATGAAAATGTTAAGACTTGACGTGTGTTTCCAAACTGTCTTACAGAAGGTTCTACCAGTTTATGTTCACATCAGTGATATATGAAGGGTCCAGTTCCTTCATGGCCTCGCTAAAAGTTGGCATTGTTTTTTTTAAAATCATTGCCAGTTATTCAAACAATTTTTTAATTAATAGTGAAACTCAAGTTACTTTTTAATGTGCTTACTGTCCATTTGTAGGGGTCAGATATGTCTAGGTATCTATGTGTCTGAGTGACCTTGCAAACGGAGGGTTATCTTATACCTTTATTTGTGACTTTCATCCCACTCGCTCTAGGATCTCCTTCAGAAACGCTGGTTAGCTGCCTGCTAGTTCTTCACTTGTAGCCTCTTTGTCTTTCATTTTGTCACCTCTGTTACTGTCCTCTGCATTTCGAGACAGTTTCTCATGTTTGTCCTTCATCTCATGGGTTTTGTTTTTTTAATGGCTTTATTGAGGTATAATTTATGTACCACACAATTCACTCATCTAAAGGGTAAAATTCAATGATTTTTTTACTATATTCATAGAGTTGTGCAACCGTCAAAACAATTTTACAACATTATTGTCATCCCCCAAAGAAACCCCTTACCCTTTAGCAGCCCCTTCCCATTTCCTTCACCCAACCCCAGGCAACCACTAATCTACTTTCTGTCTCTATATACTTGCCCATTCTGGACATTTCATATAAATGGAATCATATGATTTGTGGTCTTTTCTGACTTGCTTCTTTCACATAGCGTAATGTTTTGAAGTTCATCCATTTTGTAGCATATATCAGAACTTTATCTCTTTTTATGGCCAAACCATATTCCATTGTATGTATGTAGCACATTTTGTTTATCTATTCATCAGATGATGGACACTTGGCTTATTTCTACTTTTTGGGTATTATGAATAATGCTGCTGTGAACATTCATGTTCAAGTTTTTGTGTAGACATATGCTTTTGTTTCTCTTGGGTTTGTACCTAGCAGTGGAATTTCTGGATCATATGGTGACTCATGTTTAAACCCTTGAGGAACCACCAGAATGTTTTTCAAAGTGGCTGCACCACTTTATATTCTCACCAGCGATACAGGAGGGGTCCATTTTTTCCCCACATTATCCCCAAAACTTGTTACCATCTCTCTTTTCTATTTGAGCCATCCTAGTGGGTATGGACTAGTATCTCATTGTGGTTTTGATTTCCCTGATGGCCAGTGATGTTGAATGTCTTTCCATGTGCTTATTGGCTGGTTTGGTTTTCCAAAGCATAAGTTCTGCTTCTTGAAACGTCCACAGATGTAGCCACAGGGAACATGCATTTCTATAAGACCACATTCAGCTAAAACTTAAGACTTCAGTTTTGGCTTTAACTCTACTGTTTTGTTTTGGTTCCTTTAAAACCTTCTTTAACGGGAAGCTGATACACATTGTGCTGAATATCATTCCAAACTTTTGGCAGTATTTTTCCTATGTAATTCTGAAGTACTACTTTCCCCTACCCACTACCTGGCAAATTTTTAAGTGATTCTGGGTATGAAAACATAGTCGCATCTTACCGGTAGTGATCGGGTCTGCTGGAGAGAGTCCTTTGCCGCTGGATCTCTCCCTCTCTTTCTCCATCGCATGCTCCAAGTTGTGGCTGCCGCCATCATCTGCATCATCATGCCTAGTGTAGCTGTTATTTTCTGCAGGGATTTATAGCAGTGCCTGGGAGGGGATGGAAGGATGATACCCTAGCTCCCTCACTGAGGAGAGTCAAAGAAATGTACAGCAGAGAAGGGGAGTTCAGTTTTCTGGATTCTCCACAGTTTGTGTCTCTGAGTGAAGAACAGACTCGAGGAGAGACATGCTGTGGGTGCCCACCTTTGTCAGGAAGTCTCTGCCCATGAGACGAAGTCGGGGAGGTTTCTCTGAACCCAGGTCCTTGTGTGATAGGACAGTGCCCTGTTGATCAGTAAAAGCTTCTCGTATGAGGACAGAGAAGAGCTTTGTTGCTAGTGCTGGCCCAATGGTTTTGTTGTTGCTCTTAATAGAATTAATTGTACATTGCGGTGGACGGGGGTGGATAGAAACAAAGAGAAATCTTGAGCATCTTGGTGTCAGAGTTGAAACAAAAGAGGCTTTAATTTCACTGTCTGACAACAGCAAAATCGTGGGCTCTAGAGAGGTGTCTGAGGGTTGGCCTCCCTCCCACCTGTCTCCCACAGCCCCTGAAGAGTTGTTCAGTGAAAGGTTAAGGCGCTGCCCTTGGTGGTAGGTCCCTGAATCTAATGTCTTTCTCTCTCAGTAGTGAGTGTGGGGTGGCAGAGGAAAGGGGAGCAATGGGAGGCACCTGCCCTAAGCAGGCAACAGAGGTCTTTGTCCATAGAGAATTGAAAAAATATAACGAAGCTGAAAGCCCTCAGCTTTCCTTTATTATTATCACCACACAGGGTAATTCTAAATAATGTCTGTGCTAAAACTACTGCTCCCCTTAGCTGGACCCTTCCACCCGCCCCCCCCCCCCTTGGTAGGCCCGACAACCCCTGCGGGTTATGATCTCACCTTGTCCATGTGAGAGCATCTCCTTGTTGTGAAACCTGCCCAGGGCTCGTGTATTTTGCTTGACTACACTGCCCACCTGCAAATATCAGCACCATCCCCCATCCTTCCCAATCCTTCCCACTCCAGCTCCCTGAGGATCTGAACCCCTGTTCCAGCCCCTACCTTACTTTCCCCAGCGGTAGTCTATAACAACCCCCCTCATCTCATGAGCTTTCCAGGAAGCCTGGAATCTGAACCAGGTGAATTGGTTCAGAAAATCTACAGGACTCCATTCTAAAAAAAGCCTTGAACGACTGCATCTTAATGACTTTATATCCTGACAATTCAGGTAGAGCACCTACATTTAAAGAAAAAAAACAAAAAATACACTTTGTTCTTTAAGCAGTTTTAAGTTTACAGAAAAACTGAATGAGAAGTAGAGAGTTCCCACATACCACCACCCCACCCTCCAGCGCCCACACAGTTCCTCCTTTCCCCATCTACTAGTGTTACTGAGTGCAAGCTCGTACGGCTCACTGCACAACAGGCCAAGAAATTGAGGGACGAGCTAGTGGGGCAAGGAATAGTGATTTTATTTGGAAAGCCAGCAGACCGAGAAGATGGTGGACTCATGTCCCAAAGAACCATCTTACTTGAGCTAGAGTTCTGGCTTCTTTTATACTGAAAGTGGAGGGGGTGTGGCTGGTTGTTGCAGATGTCTTGGTGCTGGAATCCTTTGTCCTTGCCTGTGTCCGTGTAGGTCTGGTCACAATGATCCTGTAAAACTCCAACAAGACAATTTTTATTTTCTGTTCTGCAACTTTTTATCTCTACATAAATGGAAAAGAGTTACACATTGAAAGGTCAGAGACTTGAGAATGGGTTATCATGTATATTTCAGGGTATAGGCAACATTCTTTTACCGAAGGTGCAGAGCCAGCATGACAAAGCACAGGCAACAGAGCGCAAGGATTAGAGCTAAAGGAATAGATCCAGTGTGGAGTCAGGTTTGTTCTTCTCTGTTACATTACCATCTTGCATTAGGGTGGTACTTTTGATAGAATTGATGAGCCAATATTGATACATTTTTATTAACTAAAGTCCATAGTTTGCATTAGGATTCACTCTTTGTGTTGTGCATTCTACAGGTTTGATAAATGTTTGATGACGTGTATCCATCATCATGGTATTATACAGAATGGTTTTACTGCCCTAAAAGTCCCCTGTGCAGAGCACCCACTTTTGTGACACCCTCCCATCTTGTTCACGCAGACTATTTTTTGTTTGTTTGTTTGTTTTTTGTTTGTTTGTTTGTTTGTTTTTAACAGAGTATTTTTTTTCATTGCCATGATTTTAAAATCAAGAGATTCCTAAAGGAATCTGAGTTTCTGAAACAGCCAGCGATTCAGCCACATGCATCAGCATGTCCACAAGATCACGGTCAGCAGAATCCCAGCAGAGGCTGACCCTCTTCAGACAGGTCAGCTGTGCCAAGACCCTTCTCCTCCAGAGAGGCAGGGCCAGGTGCCATTTATAGTCACACTTGGACTGTTGTTTTCCTTAGAATAGATTTGAGAAGAAAAGTATGACACTTTGTACTCATGTCTCATTCAAAAGTGAGGAGAATAAAGGTAGTCTGGGAAGGTCAAGACGTTTGGGAGAAAACACATTTCTTTGTGGACACGAGTGAGCTAGTTTCATGTGCTTGTATTCCCTGCCTGGCTCCTTTTGGCGCTGGAATGTGGGCCCCATATTGGGGGTGCAGTCGACCAGCAACTGTACTTCTAGTTACTACTCAACTGTGCAGGGTTAAAGGCCGCACCTTCAGGGATATGACTGATTTCACAGAATGTGTGTCCTGAAGTGTGGCGTTTAGAGACATCAAGAGAAAGACCTTTTTCATATGGATTTTAATAGTCTACGTCTTTAAGAGAGTTGTATTTAAAAGGCACAAGTTCAGTGTTTTACTCCCTTTCCCTTGGCTATATGAGTAAAACGGGAAAAAAAAAAAAAAAATCCCAACTGGCAGAGGAAGAGACTCTACCCTCTGAACAATCTGTTTGGTTCAAGGGATGTGGTACCGGCATCTTGGCTCAGAGCCTTGTTCCTCCAGGCCTGAGCCATGAGGTGGACATGCCCTGCTCATTACTGATCTCACCTCTGCTAAGGCTCTAACGTTGATTCTGATGGCTGGTCACAGTTTGATAGTCTATTAACTTTTAGGTTTTCCAACTATCACATAGCCAAAAAAAAATTATATATACACTATGTTATATACAATTTTTATATATAGTATAGTATATAAAGCTATATATATATACTATAATGTATAGTATACTATAATATAGTATATTAGTATATATAGTATATAGTATATATATGATATATTATGATATATTATTATACTATTATAATAGTATATAGTATATATAATGATATATATTATATATCTATATATACTATACTATACAGTATCTACAATATATACCATAATATAATATATATTAATATAATTAATATATATTATTGCAGCTAAGGCACCAACCCCCAGAACAGGAGGTCAGAGCAACTTGGAGGCTAACGTGGTCAAGCAGGCCAAGTGAGCAAGGGATGGAGGGCTAGCTTCTCCCACCCCTCACTCATCCACTCTCAGGGGGCCAGGGGTCTCCCCATGTCAGAGGAGCCTGGGCCTCGTGATTGCCCCCCAGGGAGTCCCTCCGTGCCAGCATTTCTCAAGCACTCAGCTCACACCAGAGCCCAAAGATGGGTGGAAATGGTCAAGGTGCCAAGATTCAGTGCCTTTATTTCCCCTTGTCCTCGGAACCCAGTGCGAGGTAGGGATTCACTGATCCCTAGAGGGAGCCCTAGGGCAAGAAGGCAGCCCTCCTTGCCCTTCCTCCTCCTTGACCTTGACGGTGTTCTGATGGGTCATTCTCCTTTTCATACCTGCTCTAGGTTTTTATCCGCCCCTTCTTACCCTGTCCAACTATTACAAACTGCCATGAGAAGCTTCTCAATGAATGTAGTCCATTCCAATCATTTTTTGAAAAATGGCCCATCCAGGCTCGGGGGTAGCCCACTGGCTTCCTGTTTCACAGCTGGCCCCACAGTAGGTCTACAGGCTTGGACAGACTGCCCAAGGAGCCCAGAGAGGGTAAGCCCACCACAATGCCCCTCAGTGGGCTGACAACCCCTCTTCCCTCGCTTTGGCTCCAATGAGCCTTCTTTGCTATTAACCAGCGACCACAGTGCTGGCACCTAGGTGGCCACCTGCCGGCTCTCTGAAACCCAGATTTGTCCTCCTGGCCTTGAACACAAGCCCACTGCCCTGTGTAGGCCAACCAAGCCACGTGCAGAGAGAGACAGAACTCACGCGCACATGCCCAGATTCTCCGGAGACTCTGCCGAGCCTGGCTTCCCCTTTCAAGCTTTCCGTATTTCCCCCCATGGTTTAAGAATTAGAAAACCCTCCGTTTCTCGTCTAATAACCATCCTGCTTTAGGTGATGGGTTATCATGGCAGATTTGACCCACTTTCCCTTTCTGGGCTTCCTCTACCTTTTGTCCCTTCTTTCCTGGGTGGAGCCCTGTGGGTTGCACCCATCCTGCCTGGGATCTTACAGGGCAGGCTGAGTCGGGTGCTACCGGTGGTCTCGGCAGGGCTGTTCAACTTTGCATCTGGGGTCTCCTCCGTTCCCCGCATGGGTATATAAACTTATTCACTGTGAGTCCGGTTCAAGACTGGGCTGGGTGTAGGGAGAGGGGGGAGGGGCAGAAAAGGGTAGGGGGAGCGGGAGGTGCAAACCATCGGGTGTAAGACAGGCTCAAGGCTGTATTGCACAACGTGGGGAATAGAGCCAATATTTTGTAATTAACTGTAAATGGAAAGTAACCTTTAAAACTTGTATTTAAAAATTTAAATTAAAAAAGACTGTGCCAGGTGTGTCTGCCCTCTTGATAGGCCACTCTCGATACCTATTCTTCCAGAAAAATTTCTGCATTAACCCTTTACTGCCTGTCACTGGCCTTACTCCACTGCACAGAGATTCCATCAAGAGATTCTGGTGACTCGGACCTTAGGAAGCCCAGTTCTCTTTCCCCAGAGGCCCGACAGTATATTCATACAGTAACTGCTCCATCCTGGGGAAGAATCTTTGGTCCCATTCTTCCCCTAGTCTTTCACGATCATGAGGAGAAGCCAAAGGATGGAAGGCGGCAGCCTCATGGCTCAGTTCCACCAGGTGAGGAATCCACCACGCATGGCTGCCAGACCACCAACCCTCCTTAGGGTTCGTGACCTGCCCTCTCAGGGATTTTAGTGGCCCACAGACATCATGGTCACCCTGATTACTGCTCTCCCCGACCCGCTAGCACCCTTGGGGTGGGGAAGACATCTTCCACCCTGGAGGATCCCGTCGAGCCCTTCTGCACGCCTAGTTGAGCAGCATTTACCCGCTATCAGCACTCTCTACCAGACGAAGCACTGGCGCCATCACTTGTGGAGGTTGGGACCACGGGCAGGAAGGTCAGCCGCTACTGAGGGTCTCCCTTTTCTGGGCTACGAGTGCGGGGTATGCTCTATGGGAGGTCCACTTCTGGAAAAAAAAACACGAACAAAACACTTGGAATGAAAAACCCCAACGAGCCTTTGGGTACAGCAACCACTAGAGTGAGCCCACAGAACCCAGAGGCCTGTGGGATCCCTGCTCACACCCAGCACAGTGAGGGAACAGCCACCAAGGACCAGGAGGGCCAACTAGGAATCTCTCAAAGAAATGCACTGCTGGTCAGCTAAGTGAGCAGGCCTCAATCCCCAGGGGTCTGGCTACAGCTAGCAGATGAATTTCCCAGGCTCCCTGCTCCCGAATAGGGGGCTTCACTTTTGCCCACCTCTCCCGAATGGATGGCCACACACTGTTGGATGATAAATGACCTCTTTTATCGTGTGCTGGGAATCTCTGACTATAGGAACTCCATTTATGACCACTGCCTCCCAGTGGGCCCAGCATCATGGAATCTGCCGACTATTCCACCCTCCTCACTATCTGTAGCCATGGGGCGAAGTGAGCACGGAAATGGCCAGCTCAAGAGCAAAACGCAGCCACTGTCACACTTGCCCCGTAAGGAGAGGGAGCAAAGAAGAGGTGGTGTCCCTCTGCTGCAGCACAGGCCCACATGCAGCCAGCTGAACCCAGGTCAAGTTCACTCCCCCCAGTTTGGAGAGTGGGGAAATGGCGCACCTCTTCATCACCTGCCCGAGGGCATCCACACCTAGTGGCACTGGCTCCTGTTTGCCCGGAATCCTTGGCTCAGGGCTTCGTGAAGCTGTCCTTGAGGGCTCATGAGCCCATCAGTGCTGTGGAAAGGTCGGGGGGTCAGGAGCCTGAGCTGGAGTGAGAAGCTCGATGGGGAGCAGGGGCCCTAGAGCCAGACTCCCGGGTTTGAATCCTCCTCGCTCAGCTGTCTATCTGTGTGACCGTGACCAAGTCCATGAACCTCTCCTAGCTTTACTTCTCCCGTATGCAAAATGAAGGTAATTATATCTATCTCATAGAGCTGATGAGACCATCAGATGAAATCATACATCAAAAACACTCAAGATAATGCCTGCCATGTGGTTCTTAATAAAGGTTAGAGAAGAATTTAATTTCCACTGGTGAAATTATGTGACCTAAAGAGTCCGTAAAGCTCCATTTCACGTGATCTAATAAGAAAGTAAGCTGATAGTTAACAAATCAACATGTGCGGTGTCGGCTCTAACTTGGGGAACAGGAGGGACCTGCCTTGTTTAAACGGCCTATGAGACTGCAAAGCCAACTTGGGCCAGTTGGGGAGGGGTGTGGACAAGAGTGAGGAAGGGGGCTGTCTGTCCACATAACACTGCAGGGCTGAGATGCTGAGGGTGGTGACTAATTCTGGACCACAAACCAGTAGTGTAGTTTCAAGAGCCCTCCTTGCCCACCCAGCAGCCCAGCACGTGGGCAAACAATGACACACCCAATTTTATCAGCTTGAACACGTTAGAGGAAGGAAGTGGTGCTGTGGGGAGGGGTAGAGTTCTAATCCTGGCACGGAGACAAGAGAAAGGGATTCAAGTTGCAGAAAGGTAAACGTGTAGTCTCCTGTGTACCTGGAGCTTTGCCACCGAGAGGAAATCTAATCCAACAATCCGGGAACTGTACTGTTAAGCCCATCTTGGACTGCTCCGTCAGCCAGCTTCTAGTCTCCTGAGATCACGAGATGCTCAGCAGGGCGCTGCCAGAACAGGAAGTGACAAGGGCAGCTGATTTCATCAGTGATATGAAACCCACGGTTCCCGTTGAGTAATTACACACAGAACAGACAGACCCCGCTGGGGGAAGGGAAGAGTTAATGCGAGCGGGTAACTTCACTTTAACTCCACACATCGACAAAGAGAACACTTTGACTTTCAGTCAAACTCATTTTCTCCTCATGCTTTTCATCACAAACTTGGATGACTCATCCCATTTTACAGATAAGAAAACTGAGACGTGGACTGGAGAGGTAACTTGTTTAAGGGTCAGGTCAGAGATCTATATTTTGTCCATGAGTTGTTGCAAACCTTAATAGTCCAAAAACATACAATATAATCCTTAAAGTATAAAATTCAAAATAAAGCAAGGAATTCATTTCTTTTTTTTTCAATTTTAATTTTATTTATTTTTTAAATTTTTTATTGAAATACAGTTGATGAACAAAGTTGTGTTAGTTTCAGGTGTACAGCAAAGTGATTCAGTTCTATATATATATATATATATATATATATATATATATATATATATATATATATATATATAACATTCTCTTCCCTTATAGGTTATTATAAGATTTTGAGTATAGTTCCCTATGCTCTACAGTAGGTCCTTGTTGGTTATTTTATATATAGGGATTCATTTCTGCCTGTTAGTTCTGATGGTAAAAAGAGGAGTTTGGTAAAAAGTCTAAGTTTTGGCCAGTTCTGTAAAAGGAGTCGACACACTTTATATGTTATTTCAAAAAAAGCTTTGTTTATGAAATTAAGTAGCCAGCGCAAATTAAAGCTTGGACACATTTTGAAACATCACTCTTTTGGAGAGTTGGTAAGAAAGTTGTCACCAAGGAGTTTCATGTGTGGTTCCAGATACATGGGCAGGAAAAAAGAATGAAGACTCTAAACCACAATAAGACCTTGGAGCCTGGGGATGTCTTAAATGTTTCTGCATTCTGTCTGCGAGCACAGCTGGATTTCTCTAAAAGCTTATTTCAGGTTTGAAAGATAATATTGCTCAGAGAGGAGCCTAGTAGGATCACCTTCAAATATTCCAGAACATCTGATGTGGAGCAGGGGTAACCTACACATTTTAGAGTCACATAGATTTCGCCCACCTCTGCTAAAGGACGTTTGAATGTGGGAGGTGGGGAAATCCTGAAAGCAGACTGTGGTCCTTGAACTTGCCCTTTTAGATGATCCCAATAACAAGGTGATTATGGCCACGTATTGAGAGGAATTTGATCTCTGCCCATAGCACAGCTTCCAGAGCAAGTGTAAGAGCTATTTTTTACTTAAACAAACAAACAAAAAAAAACCCTGAAATGTCTCCACGTCTGCCACCTCTGTTCTGTCCCAGGTTCATTCCTCTGCTCCCACAAAAGTTTGAACCACACTTTACCGTGGAAGTTCATTAGAGTGGCATCTCACAAGCCACCTCCTGCCAAGGGACAGCATTTCTGTCTGACTCCTGCAATTTTAACCATGGGACCTTTCCTGTCTAGGTGTGTGATTTCTAGAAACGGGCCTTGATCACTCAGCTGATAGCGCACAGGAAGCCTCTCAGGGTTTTCACCAAAACCATCACTTTGGTCTTTGAATAACATGTAAAATTTCCTTCTCAAAATAAGCATGGGCTTTAGATCAGTGGGCATAACAGGCAACTGGACAACCCTGGACTGTCCGACGTCGCTCATGCTGAGTTAATTAGCCGGGTGTCAAGGGGTGCTCAGTAGGCCTGGACTCATGAGGGTCTGGGTGCCAATCTCTGCTCTGTGTCACTGTGATGTCTGAAGCCCAGGCTTATCATCTACAAGGACCAGATGATCATAGCTACTGTGGGCTATTCTTGTGAGGATTAGGTTTCATGTATGTAAAATACCAGGACATGGCAAGTATTGTTAAATAGTAATGATAATAATGCTAACTTTCCCTAGAACAATATCTGACAAGGATGTGGAAGGCTGAATAATGGCCATCCCAAAGATGTCTACATCCTAATCCCCAGAATCTGAGAATGTGTAGAAGGACTTTGCAGATGTGATTAACGGAAGGATCTTAAGATGGGAACACGATCCTGAACTATCCAGGTGGGCCCAGTGTAATCATAAGGGGCCTTTTAACAAGGAGGCAGGGGGAGATTATGTGAATATGGAAGCAGAGGTCGGAATGAGGTGAGAAACGGGCCACGGACCAAGGAATGCAGATGACCTCTAGAAGCTGGAAAAGGTAAGGAGAGAAGTCCTCCCTAAGAGCCCTCAGAGCGAACTAGCCCTGCTGACACCTTGACTTTAGCCCATTAGGACCAGTTTGGGGGTTCTGACCTCCAGTATTATCAGAGAATGAATCTGGGTTGCTTTAAGCCACTGGGTTTCTGGTAATTTGTTGTAATAGCAGGCAAAAACTCATACAAAGATTCTAAAACTGATTTTCTTGGGTGGTTCATAGGCTGGCTCTGGGGCCAAATTCCAACAAAACAGTCTTTCCCGTTTTTTCAGAGCAAGGTTTGACATATTCATGACATACCTATTTCAGTGTGTAGAGTGGGAAGAACAGAGGCCTTAAAGCAGACCCTGGAGCAGTTATTCTCAGAATATCCTATGATTTTGAATTATTAGAGTTCATGCTAAAATGAACATTCTGACTCAGGAGGTTTGTTGTGAGGCCTGAGACACTGCATTCCTAACACGTTTCAGATGATGTAACACTGCTGGTCCCCAGATCACACTTTGAGTAGCCAGGCTCTAGAGGACCAATTCGAAGGGAACACACATTTTTTAAAATTGAAGTATAGGGGCTTCCCTGGTGGCGCAGTGGTTGAGAATCTGCCTGCTAATGCAGGGGACACGGGTTCGAGCCCTGGTCTGGGAAGATCCCACATGCCGCGGAGCAACTAGGCCCGTGAGCCACAGCTACTGAGCCTGCGCGTCTGGAGCCTGTGCTCCGCAGCAAGAGAGGCCGCGATAGTGAGAGGCCCGCGCACCGCGATGAAGAGTGGCCCCCGCTCGCCGCAACTAGAGAAAGCCCTAGCACAGAAACGAAGACCCAACACAGCCAAAAAAATAAATTAATTAAGTTTAAAAAAATAATAAAATAAAATTGAAGTATAGCTGATTTACAATATTGTGTTAGTTTCAAGTGTACAATAGTAAAGTGATTCAGTTATATACATATTTTTCATATTTTTTTGCATGATAGGTTATTACAAGATGTTGAATATACAGTTCCCTGTGCTATACAGTATTTCCTTGTTGCTTACCTATCTTATACATAGTAATTTGTATCTGTTAATCCCATACTCCTAATTTATCCCTCCCCTGCCCTTTCCTCTTTGATAACCATAAATTTGTTTTCTATGTCTGTGAGTCTACTCCTGTTTTGTATATAGATTCATTTGTATTATATTTAGATTCCACATATAGGTGATATCATATAACATTTGTCTTTCTCTGTCTGACTTACTTCACTAAGTATAATATCTGTAGGTCCATCCATGTTGCTGCAAATGGCAATATTTCATTCTTTTTTAGGGCTGAGTAAGATCACATTACATATATATATATATATATATATATATATATATGATATGTATATCACATCTTCTAAAGCCAATTGTCTGTTGATGGGCACTTGGGTTGCTTCCATGTCTCAGCTATTATAAATAGTGCTCTGTGAACATTGGGGTGCGTGTATCTTTTCAAATTAGAGTTTTTTTCTTTTCCAGATATATACCCAGGAGTGGAATTGCTGGGTCATATGGTAGTTCTATTTTTAGTTTTTTAAGGAACCTCCATACTGCTTTCCATAGTGGCTACACAAATTTACATTTCTACCAACAGTGTGGGAGGGTGAGGGAACACATTTGCTTGGCACACAAAAGTCTCCATTAATGGACCTGCCCTTAACCACTTTGCCAACTCTGTCCAGTACTCTGTAAAACTTGACAAGGCCCACTGAGTGCCCAGGGCTGGTCATGAATCATTCAATTCCACTCCTACCAAGTATATTATACATATAAACTCAGTTGGATCTGTTCCCAAGTGAGTGTGTCCCAAGGTAATACAAGCTGTACTTACTATTCTAATTATAGGATGAAGTTGATTACCTAAACTGATGAAATATGAGTTTCTGCAAAGAAAAAAGCATAACTCTTTCTATGAAAATTAACTTACTAGCTTTGGAAAGAGAGAGTAAATGCATAACACTATAAAATATGTCAAATCACATGTGGGTAAATGCAAGGGAGAATCATAAAAATGTCTACACTTAGAATGCTTTAAAATATGCCTTTAAATTTTCACTCCCATTTTAAAGAAACCAAAACTTTCCTGCCAGTACATTACACATAAGACTTAGGCAAGCAAAGCTATAGGGATATGCATCTAATTTTTCTTTTTTTTTTAACATCTTTATTGGAGTATAACTGCTTTACAATGTTGTGTTAGATTCGGCTGTATAACAAAGTGAATCAGCTATACGTATACATATATCCCCATATCCCATCCTACTTGCGTCTCCCTCCCACCCTCCCTATTCCATCCCTCTAAGTGGTCATAAAGCACCGAGCTGATTTCCCTGTGCTATGTGGCTGCTTCCCACTAGCTAGCTATTTTACGTTTGGTAGCGTATACATGTCAATGCCACTCTCTCACTTCGTCCCAGCTTACCCTTCCCCCTCCCCCTGTCCTCACGTCTACTCTCTACATTTGCGTCTTTATTCCTATCTTGCCCCTACGTTCTTCAGAACCATTTTTTTTTTCTTTTAGATTCAATATATATGTGTTAGCATATGGTATTTGTTTTTCTCTTTCTGACTTACTTCACTCTGTATGACAGATTCCAGGCCCATCGACCTCACTACAAATAACTCAATTTCATTTCTTTTTATGGCTGAGTAATATTCCATTGTATATATGTGCCACATCTTCTTTATCCATTCATCTGTCGATGGACACTTAGGTTGCTTCCATGTCCTGGCTATTGTAAATACTGCTGCACTGAACATTGTGGTACATGACTCTTTTTGAATTATGGTTTTCTCAGGGTGTATGCCCAGGAGTGGGATTGCTGGGGCATATGGTAGTTCTATTTTTAGTTTTTTAAGGAACCTCCATACTGTTCTCCATAGTGGCTGTATCAACTTACATTCCTACCAACAGTGCAAGAGAGTTCCCTTTTCTCCACACCCTCTCCAGCATTTATTGTTTGTAGATTTTTTGATGATGGCCATTCTGACTGGTGTGAGGTGAAACCTCAATGTAGTTCTGATTTGCATTTCTCTAATGATTAGTGATGTTAAGCATCCTTTCATGTGTTTGTTGGCAATCTGTATATCTTCTTTGGAGAAATGTCTATTTAGGTCTCCTGCTTATTTTTGGATTGGGTTTTTGTTTTTTTGATATTGTGCTGTATGAGCTGCTTGTATATTTTGGAGATTAATCCTTTGTCAGTTGCTTCATTTGCAAATATTTGCTCCCATTCTGAGGGTTGTCTTTCACCTTGTTTATGGTTTCCTTTGCAAAATCTTTGAAGTTTCACTAGTTCCCATTTGCTTATTTTTGTTTTTATTTCCATTTCTCTAGGAGGTGGGTCAAAAAGGAACTTGCTGTGATTTATGTCATAGAATGTTCTGCCTATGTTTTCCTCTAAGAGTTTTATAGTGTCTGGCCTTACATTTAGGTCTTTAATCCAATTTGAGTTTATTTTTGTGCATGGTGTTAGGAATTGTTCTAATTTCATGCTTTTACATTTAGCTGTCCAGTTTTCCCAGCACCACTTATTGAAGAGGCTGTCTTTTCTCCATTGTATATTCTTGCCTCCTTTATCAAAGATAAGGTGACCATATGTGCGTGGGTTTACCTCTGGGTTTTCTGTCCTATTCCATTGATCTATATTTCTGTTTTTGTGCCAGTACCATACTGTCTTGATTACTGTAGCTCTGTAGTATAGTCTGAAGTCAGGGAGCCTGCTTCCTCCAGCTCCGTTTTTCTTTCACAAGATTTCTTTGGCTCGTTGGGGTCTTTTGTGTTTCCATACAAATTGTGAAATGGTTTGTTCTAGTTCTGTGAAAAATGCCATTGGCAATTTGATAGGGATTGCATTGAATCTGTAGATTGCTTTGGGTAGTATGGTCATTTTCACAATGTTGATTCTTCCAATCCAAGAACATGGTATATCTCTCCATCTGTTTGTATCATTTTTAATTTCTTTCATCAATGTCTTATAGTTTTCTGCATACAGGTTTTTTGCCTCCTTAGGTAGGTTTATTCCTAGGTATTTTATTCTTTTTGTTGCAATGGTAAATGGGAGTGTTTCCTTAATTTCTCTTTCAGATTTTTCATCATTAGTGTATAGGAAGGCAAGAGATTTCTGTGCATTAATTTTGTATCCTGCTACTTTACCAAATTCATTAATTAGCTCTAGTAGTTTTCTGGTAGCATCTTTAGGATTCTCTGTGTATAGTGTCATGTCATCTGCAAACAGTGACAGTTTTACTTCTTATTTTCCAATTTGGATTCCTTTTATTTCTTTCTCTTTTCTGATTGCTGTGGCTAAAACTTCCAAAACTATGTTAAATAATAGCGGTGAGCGTGGGCAACATTGTCTTGTTCCTGATCTTAGTGGAAATGGTTTCAGTTTTTCACCATGGAGAATGATGTTGGCTGCGAGTTTGTCATATATGGCCTTTATTATGTTGAGGTAAGCTCCCTCTATGCCTATTTTTTGGAGGGTTTTTATCATAAATGGGTGTTGAATTTTGTCAAAAGCTTTCTCTGCATCTATTGAGAAGATCATATGGTTTTTATCCTTCAGTTTGTTAATATGGTGTATCACATTGATTGATTTGCGTATATTGAAGAATCCTTGCATTCCTGGGATAAACCCCACTTGATCATGGTGTATGATCCTTTTAAAGTGTTGTTGGATTCTGTTTGCTAGTATTTTGTTGAGGGTTTTTTCATCAATGTTCATCAGTGATATTGGCCTGTAGTATTCTTTTTTTTGTGATATCTTTTTCTGGTTTTGGTAGTAGCGTGATGGTGGCCTCGTAGAATGAGTTTGGGAGTGTTCCTCCCTCTGCTATATTTTGGAAGAGTTTGAGAAGGATAGGTGTTAGCTCTTCTCTAAATGTTTGATAGAATTTGACTGTGAAGCCATCTGGTCCTGGGCTTTTGTTTGTTGGAAGATTTTTAATCACAGTTCCAACTTCATTACTTGTGATTGATCTGTTCATATTTTCTATTTCTTCCTGGTTCAGTCTTGGAAGGTTATACCTTTCTAAGAATTTGTCCATTTCTTCCAGGTTGTCCATTTTATTGGCGTATAGTTGCTTGTAGCAATCCCTCATGATTCTTTGCATTTCTGCAGGGTCAGTTGTTACTTCTCCTTTCTCATTTCTAATTCTGTGGATTTGAGCCTTCTCCTTTTTTTTCTTGATGAGTCTGGCTATTGGTTTATCAATTTTCTTTATCTTCTCAAAGAACCAGCTTTTAGTTTTATTCATCTTTGTTATTGTTTCCTTCATTTCTTTTTCATTTATTTCTGATCTGATCTTTATGATTTCTTTCCTTCTGCTTACTTTGGGGCTTTTTTGTTCTTCTTTCTCTAATTGCTTTAGGTGTAAGGTTAGGTTGTTTATTTGAGATTTTTCTTGTTTCTTGAGGTAGGATTTTATTGCTATAAACTTCCCTCTTAGAACTGCTTTGGCTGCATCTCATAGATTTGGGGTTATCCTGTTTCCATTGTCATTTGTTTCTACGTATTTTTGATTTCCTCTTTGATTTCTTCAGTGATCCCTTGGTTATTTAGTCACATGTTGTTTAGCCTCCATGTCTTTGTATTTTTTACAGAATTTCTTCCTGTAATTGATATCTAGTATTACAGCATTGTGGTCAGAAAAGATACTTGATACAATTTCAATTTTCTTAAATTTACCAATGCTTGATTTGTGACCCAGGATATGATCTATCCTGGAGAATGTTCCATGAGCACTTGAGAAGAAAGTGTATTCTGTTGTTTTTGGATGGAATGTCCTATAACTATCAATTAAGTCCATCTTTTTTAATGGGTCATTTAAAGCTTGTGTTTCCTTATTTATTTTCATTTTGGATGATCTGTCCATTGATGAAAGTGGGGTGTTAAAGTCCTCTACTATTATTGTGTTACTGTCAATTTTCCCTTTCATGGTTGTTAGCATTTGCCTTATGTTCAGGGGTGTTCCTATGTTGGGTGCATAAATATTTACAATTGTTATATCTTCTTCTTGGATTGATCCCTTGATCATTATGTAGTGTCTTTCTTTGTCTCTTGTAATAGCCTTTTTTTTAAAGCCTATTTTGTCTGATAAGAGAATTGCTACTCCAGCTTTCTTTTGATTTCCATTTGCATGGAATGTCTTTTTCCATCCCCTCACTTTCAGTCTCTATGTGTCCCTAGGTCTGAATTGGGTCTCCTGTAGACAGCATATATACGGGCCTTGTTTTTGTATCCATTCAGCCAGTCTATGTCTTTTGGTTGGAGCATTTAATCCATTTACATTTAAGGTAATTATCGATATGTATGTTCCTATTACCATTTTCTTAATTGTTTTGGGTTTGTTTTTGTAAATCTTTTCCTTCTCTTGTGTTTCCTGCCTAGAAAAGTTCCTTTAACATTTGTTGTAAAGCTGGTTTGGTGGTGCTGAATTATCTTAGCTTTTGCTTGTCTGTAAAGATTTTAATTTCTCTGTTGAATCTGAATGAGATCCTTGCTGGGTAGAGTAATCTTGGTTGTAGATTTTTCCCTTTCATCACTTTAAATATGTCCTGCCATTCCCTTCTGGCTTGAAGAGTTTCTGCTGACAGATCAGCTGTTAACCTTATGGGGATTCCCTTGTATGTTATTTGTTGCTTTTCTCTTGCTGCTTTTAATATTTTTCCTTTGTATTATTTTTTTATAGTTTAATTAACATGTGTCTTGGCATGTTTCTCCTTGGATTTATCCTGTATGTGATTCTCTGTGCTTCCTGGACTTGAGTGACTATTTCCTTTACCATACTAGGGAAGTTTTCAACTATAATCTCTTCAAATATTTTCTCAGCCCCTTTCTTTTTCTCTTCTTCTTCTGGGACTCCTATAATTTGAATGATGGTGCATTTAATATTGTTCCAGAGGTCTCTGAGAGTGTCCTCAATTCTTTTCATTTTTTTCTTTATTCTGCTCTGTGGTAGTTATTTCCACTATTTTATCTTCCAGGTCACTTATCTGTTCTTCTGCCTCAGTTATTCTGCTATTGATTCCTTCTGGAGAATTTTTAATTTCATTTATTGTGTTGTTCATCATGGTTTGTTTGCTCTTTAGTTCTTCTAGGTCCTTGTTAAAGGTTTCTTGTATTTTCTCCATTCCATTTCCAAGATTTTGGATCATCTTTACTATCATTACTCTGAATTCTTTTTCAGGTAGACTGCCTCTTTCCTCTTCATTTTTTTGGTCTGGTGGGTTTTTACTTTGCTCCTTCATCTGCTGCATATTTCTCTGTTTTCTCATTTTGCTTAACTTAACTGTGTTTGGGGTCTCCTGTTCGCAGGCTGCAGGTTTGTAGTTCCCATTGTTTTTGGTGTCTGCCCCCAGTGGGTAAGGTTGGTTCAGTGGGTTGTGTAAGCTTCCTCGTGGAGGGGACTGGTGCCTGTGTTCTGCTGGATGAGTCTGGATCTTGTCTGTCTAGTGGGCAGGACCGCATCCAGTGGTGTGTTTTGGGGTGTCTGTGAACTTATTATGATTTTAAGCAGCCTCTCTGGTAATGAATGGGGTTGTGTTCCTGTGTTGCTAGTTGTTTGGCATGGAGTGTCCAGCACTGGAGCTTGCTGGTCATTGTGTGGAGCTGGGTCTTAGCATTGAGATGGAAATCTCTGGGAGAGTTCTCGCCAATCTGGTGGTCCAATGTCCTGAACTTGACTCTCCCACCTCAGAGGCTCAGGCCTGACACCCAGCTGGAGCACCAAGACCCTGTCAGCCACACAGCAACAACGAATGGAAGAGTGTTTTTGTGTGGTGTGCTGTCCTTCTACTAGTCCCTGATTTTCCAATGCATTCAGGAAGCAGATTCCAGTTTTGATGTTGTATTGGTTTTCTATTGCCATTGTTCTTTCAACGTCTCCTCAGCTGCCCAGGGCTCAGCCACCTCACTCTCCTGGGCTGTGGCCCTGGGGAACTCAGAACTGCACGTGGCCCAGCCTCCCGCCGGGTTGGGGGTGGGGCAGGGGAGGAGCCCCACCCCAGGCCTGGCACCGGGGACCCCACCTGGGATGGGTGAGCACCACTAGCCCTGCTCAACCTGTGGAAGATGAACCTGCAATCTGGAGAAGGAGAACTGGCATTCAGGCTGGACCACTTCAAAGCCAAGGCCACGTGGCACATCCTCCTCATCAGACACACTCCCAGTACCAGGTGGATACCTCCCTGGAAAGAACCACACTCTTGCATCTACTTTTCAAGTGAAAATGTAAAAGGTCAAGTGATTATTGCTGCTCTCAATGGTGGGGATGGTGTACTTACTTATACTTCAGACCTTTGGCTCTTCTTACACAACACTGCAGTGTTACCTACCACCCCTGTCAAGCCTCAGCACCACAAACCTGTCAGAAGCTGTGATTAATCTCCATCTTTTGCAGCGGAAGAAACTGAAGCTCAAAAAGAAAGGAGTGAATTGACTCAGTTCTAGAGGCAGTAAAAGCCTCTCCATCCTGGGCCATCCTCAACAACCCAGGGTTGTTCTTCTAAACAACAGAATGTCATGTTCTGACATTTAAAGAGAGAAAAAGAATCACATGTATTGTTCAATTAAGATCAAAGAGTAAATTGAAATAGCTGTGGCAAAAACACATCAGGTTGAAGGAAGTGTAGGCTGGAAAATTATTCTATAAAGTAGAATACAGATGCCTATCCAAGGTGTCCCTAGAGACCCCATGGTGGTTTCTCACCAGTGTAAGTGCTACCTCAAGATTATATCATGTGATAACATATATGGGAAAAGAATCTGAAAAAGAATGAATATATGTATAGTATAACTGAATCACTTTGCTGTACACCTGAAACTAACACAACTTTGTAAATCAACAATACTCCAATAAAATTAAAAGTAAAAAAATAAGTTATATTAAATTAAGGTATGCTAAAAAAGATTACATCATGTGGTTGAGGTTTTGGGTATAACTATATATATACATTTTCAATTCTTCTGTGCTCAGCAGTTGAAACTTCAGTTTCAATTACTTCTGGGAGGGAAGGATGTTGGCCCAAGCTCCAGGAAAGGGTAGAAGCCACATAAGGCAAGCTCAGGAGCCCTGCTGGCCTTCTCTACTGCCACATGACTCGCTGCAGTATTCCTGTCTCTCTTGAAGGATCTACATTTTGGGAGAAGCCACAGCATGAAAGAGTTAAGCATAATTTCCATATATGGAAACGTCCCACAAGGGTTACATGGATGTGCCAGAAGAGACCACACTGAACAGCTCTCCTCCTTCTCCATGCACTTCATCTTTCCTTCTCCTTTTGAAATGGGTCACCAGGGACAATGGGTGCCAAGTCTCAATAAGAGCAAACAAACAAACTAGGCCTTCTGATTAAAGTTGGCAAACTAAGCATATTCCTTTCTCTCTCTTCTCTCCCCAAATCCCATCTAAATGGCAATAAGGAAGGACCAGGAAGAGTGGCGAGCATAGGAGAGGATCAGCAGACCAAGGATTTTCATGATTCTTGGGTAGAATTACACTGAGGGATAAACATTGACAGAAGAGATATCAGCTCAGAACATGCCCAAGAGAAGGCTGCAGCAGAAGAGGGGTCCTGGATTCAGGCATGTCAGGTGTGAAAATGATTGAACAAATGCCTGTGGAATAAATGATGGAGTAGTTTCATTCTCCTTTCCCCTCTCCTCCCCTATGCATACAACAAAAAAAGTCCATGGGAGGATGAGTCCAAGATGGTTAATTTCGGAGCCCTGGGATATCATTAGGGCATCAGATTCTTTCCACCTCTCAGCTCCGCCCTGTTCACTCTGTCCCTTCACCCCACCACCAATATATGCCACAGCAGTTCCGTCCTCTCACCTAGAGGTGACTATATCTGGTGGAAGGACCAAGGATGGCTCCCAATCTTCCACGCACCTCTTTTAAGAGCAAGAACTCTTTTCCCAGAAGCCCCTCAAACAAACCTCACGTGGCATCCCATTAGCCAGAACAGGGTCACGTGCCCACCCTAAGCCAATCACGGGCAAGAGGAATGGGATTTCTGTGGCGGATATAGAGCAGTGCCTCTCAAACTTGAGCATGCATCAGATTCACCCTGAGAATTTGCTAAAACACCCATTGCTGGGCCCCACCCCATAGGCTCTGGTTCAGTAAGTCTCAGGATGGGGCCAGAGAAATTGCTTTTCTGCAGGGTTCCCAGGTGATGCTGATCGTGATCCCTGGGTTTGAGGAGGCAAACAGCAGTGAAAGGGTCTATCCTCTTTCAGCATTTTAAGTAGTTCTAACCTAACTTCCTGCCCGCATGTTTCAAGTTAAACCTTCTAGTGCACATGGTCTGCCCTCATGCTCAGGGCTTAGTCATTTCTCTCATTCAGGGAAGTTATGATTGTAACCCTCAGAAGAACTCAGAGCAGAAATAGTCAAAAGTGGCTGCCTCTGGGGAGCAGGTGGGAGAAGAGGGGGCAGAAGGAAGTAATGCGATATTTTATTATGATTACATGCCCATCTGAACTGATTGGATTTTTCTTTTCATCTGTATTATTGCTTTAATAAGAATGCTTTTGTAGTGCATGTTTTTCTTATTAAAGAATATTTTCAGCTCCTCCTTTTTCCAACTAGTCATTTCTACGTATCAATATCAATGTTGTGAATGGAGCTTAATGTAGGTGGGAGTTGCTATTGAGTAATTGAGTTAAAATCATCATCACGAGGTTGACAAAATATTAACCTATGATTTGCACCAAAATTTGTCTTAGGAAGAAGACTCTTCCCCTTTGGAAAAATAATTTGAGAAGAACCTGGGGGAAAAGTTCACTTCCACTTCTCCTCAGTCACCATCACCAGGGACCTCCATGAAGGCCAAAACCAAGGCTCAAGAGAAAAGGGCTGAAATACTCTGCAAATAAAAGGAGAAGTCATTGGACCTCCTCAGGAAATCCACTGGAAAGCAGAGAGGAGGAGAGAGAGAATTGTGTGCCATTGAGAAGGAGGAATTGCATTTTGAGCTGTGACCTCTCACCTAGACATCCTTCATCAATTCCTCAGGGCCCTCTTCTGTTAAGAGTCTTACACATGCCTATTTGAGTGAGTTTTTGTGGTGGAAACTAAAGCGACTATGTTTCACATTTGGCATGGGATGACCTAGACAACCCAGGAGGAAGTGGAAAGCCAAAGACGCAGAGGAGACTCAGAGAACAATGTAAGACTGGTCTGCCTTAGGGAAATGTAGCAGAAATCTTGTTTCACTTTCCACAGGCCCAGTTATTAGAGAGTTGAAGGTAATTTTACCTACATCTCAAGGGGCAGGTCAGCCCCCAGTTGACATACCAGTTAGTTATATAAGAACTAGAAAAAGCCACCAAGTTCATATCAAGGAACAAATATTTCAACCAGATGACTGAGGGCTTTGAACTCTTGAGAAGAAACTATTACTCAACTGCTGCAGAGACATCTTCCAGGAAGAGGGGATGGTCCAGGTGTGTCCAAAGCTCCCACCTGGACTGGGAGCTAAATTCCAAAAACTGAGCATGTTCTTCAGATGGAATAACTCTGAGTGCTCCTCGGCTGGTGTTGATCTATGCAGAAATCAGAAAAGCCAAGCCTGACTTATCATAGGGGCTAAATAAATAAATAAATAAAAGTCCTACAGCTGTTTTTAGCCTGATTATTGGCCCCACTAATACCCAGGAAATAATGTGAAGTTCTGCCACTAATATAAAATTACTGTCATTATTCCATTTACTTAAGAACTTAATGGCTTCTGTTCATCCGTCGTACATGTCTTTGATATTTCAAGTTTGTATTTTTTTCTCTTAAGCATTTCCATTTCTCTTCACAATTGCAAAGTTAGGTTGAATTATTATTTTTTCCTCCCTTTCTATGGCTGATTCTCCTTTTCCTTTATAAAGTATCTATTTGACTCATTTACAGACCTAGCATAAACTCAATCTCATACTATCTGTCCTGAGTAATTAGCTGTTCTTTTTATGGATCAAATGGAAGGGTTTTTCATCAGACTCTTCAATAAGTCATCTCTCAAAAAGAATAAATAACACTATTACTTTAAGTAAAGTCATTCTTTAACTTACTAGAAAAAAATCCGAAGAGAAATGTATTAGCCATTTGTCTTGTAATCCAATTTGATTCTCCTCTCTTTGTCTCTACCCAGAAGAGGATCATAAGGCAGCATAAATGTCCACATTGGGACACAGTGCTACATCTGTTCTCCCATCACTCAAAGACAAGGACCACATGACTGGCTCAGGAGGGAAAGTGGTACTGAAATACCAGGCACACTCACTTGCCAAATTCTGGAATATTAAGATCTTCATTTAATCTGTTCCAAATCATAACCTAGTAGAGAAAAGTTTGTATTTTTTCATCTGTAGCCATGGGAATATTTGGCAAGAGGAAAACTCTTGTATCTCAGCTCCCTCTGCTGGCGTTTCAGAAAACAATTTGTCCCCTTATTACCAGGTCCTGTGCTTTATATACACAGAGGGCCATCTTCTTGCCAAATGTGAGCTGACAGGGAATTAGGTCCACATCAATAGGGAAAATCTTCTCAAGGAGCCCAGTGCTCCAAAAGATGAAAATAGAAGAGGGGCCTTCCCAATGTTGAGTCCAAACTAAAATGGAGATTCTCCAGCCCCCTCTATAAAGTAAGCCTGAGATGAATTCAGGCATGCTTATTCTGAAAAAGAATCCCAGGTGATTCTGTTGGACCTCCTCATTAGGAATCACGGTTCTGAAAGTTCTATTTTATGTTTAATGCATATTCGGGTTGCTACAGTTCAAATTTATATCCGTTTTACAGGCTTAGTGTGTTGCAAGGCTTGAGGGGAAGGGGAAGGCTAATTATTAACCTGCCCAAATATGCTTTGTAATTAAAACGGCACCTATAGCCCTGATTCTTTATGCTAAAAGCCCCAATTGCATGATCCTCTCTTCACAGTTCCTATCCTCCTGAAAAATTCTCAAGAACAAATCATAGCAATTTGAAGAGGCATTCAGCACCACATGCACCCAAGTTTCTGAAGCCTTGCTGTTTTTTCATCTTCGGTTTTCTCATTTCCTCTCCTTAAGGGTTTTGCTAGTGTCAGTGCATTCCTTCTGAAGCTGGTGAGCAGCCACCCAACGACAGAAGGGTCACACCTCCCAACCTGCTCATGGTGTTCATTGTTCGTGATGACAAGGAAGATGGAGCATGGTGTTGAATGACACACACAGCATCCTGAGCCCACAGTCCTGAGGTCTATACATCAAACCTATCCCTGGCAAGAGAAGAGGTCTTGGCATGTCAGCTCAGTGACTAAGAGACTGCTTCTCACTGATCAGGGCATGATTTACACTCAAATTCTATTCACCTCAGTCAGAGCTGCCTTGAGAAAAATGGTTTCGAGGCTCTAGGTATGCCCATGAGCTTAGCTAGACCCCTTGCAAATGTATGGTCCTGGTTATTTCCTACCAAGGGAAATAACTCAAAATTTGTCCAAATAACCATGGGTTAGTCAAAGTACACATAAGATAAGAGAATAAAACACGCCCATAATTTGTTCTATATAGGAAAATATTATACACACATAATATAAAAAGGAACCAGCCAGAACTGAAGAATAACATAACTGAAATGAAAAACACACCAGAAAGAACAGAGCAGGTGATACAAAAGAATGCATAAGTGATCTGGAAGATAGAATAAAGGAGATTAACCAATCAAAACAGAAAGAAGAAAAGCAAATTTGAAAATGAAAACAGTTTAAGAGACCTCTGGCATGACATCAAGCATACCAACATTGTATTACAGGGGTCCCAGAAAAGAAGAGAGAGAGAAGGGGGTCAAAAGTGTATTTGTTGAAATTATGGCTGAAAACCTCCTGAACCTGAAGAAGGAAACAGATATCCAGGTACAGGAAGCACAGAGGGTCCCAGACAAGATGAGCCCAAACAGACTCACACCAAGACATAACCTAATTAAAATGGCAATAGTTAAAGATAAAGAGAGAATTTTAAAGGCAGCAAGAGACAAACAAACAGTCATATATAAGGGAACCCATATAAAAAATGCTTCTGACTTTTCTGCAGAAGCTTTTTAGGCCAGAAGGGAGGGGCATGATATATTTTAAATGCTGAAAGGGAAAAATCTACAACCTAGGATACTCTACCAGCAAGATTATCATTTAGAACTGAAGGAGAGATGAAGAACATTCCAGACAAGCAAAAAAATAAAAGAATTCACCAATACTAAACTGACCCTAAAAGAAATGTTGAAGTATCTACTCTAAGAGGAAAAGAAAAGGCTACAACAAGAAGTAAGTATCTATAGGAAAGGAAAAATCCCACTGGTAAATGCAAATATATAGTAAAGGCTGAAGATCAACCACTTAAATAAGCTAGTACAAACATTAAAAGACAAAAAATTGTAAAATCAACTATAACTATAATAAACAGTAAAGGAATATATGCGAAGATGTAAAATATAACATCAAAAACACAAAATGTGGGGGAGGGGAGTAAAAAGTGTAGATCTTTTAGAATATGTTTGAACTTAAATGACTACCAGTTTAGAACAAGTAGATATAGTTAGAGGTCAACATATATATATCCCATGGTAACCACAAATGAAATCCTACAATAGATACACAAAAACTAGAGACAAAGGAACACAAGCATATCACTAAAGAAAATCATCAAACCACCAGGGAAGAAACTAAAAGAAGGAAAGAATGGGGAAGAACTACAAAAACAACCAGAAAACAAGTAACAAAATGGAAATAATTAAATACCTATCAGTAATTACTTTAAATGTCAATGGATTAAATGCTCCAATCAAAAGACATAGGATGGTTGATTGGCTAAAGAAATAAGAACCATCTATATGCTGCTTACAAGAGATTCACTTCACAGCTAAAGACCCACACAGACTGAAAGTGAGGGGGTAGAAAATATATTCCATGCAAATGGAAATAACAAGAAAGCAAGGGTAGCAATAGTCATATCAGACAAAATAGACTTTAAAACAAAGTCTGTAACGAAAGAGAAAGAAGGACATTATATAATGATAAAGGGATTAATACAAGAGGAGGATATAACACTCATTAACATATATGTACCCAATAAAGGTGCACCTAAATATATAAAGCAAATATTAACAGACATAAAGGAAGAAATTAACAATAATACAATAATAGTAGCAGACTTTGACACCCCACTTACATCAATGAACATATCATCTGGGCAGAAAATCAATAAGGAACCTAGCTTTAAATGACACATCACACAAGTTGGACTTAATAGATACCTATAGGACATTCCATCCAAAAATAGCAGCATATACATTCTTTTCAAGTGCACATGGAATGTTCTCTAGGACAGATCACATGCTAGACCACAAAACAAGTTTCAACAAATTTAAGAGGATAGAAATTGTACCAAGCATTTTTTTCAATCACAACAGTATGAAACTAGAAATCAATTATGGGAAGAAAAATGGGAGAAACACAAACTCGTGGAGACTAAACAACATGCTACTAAAAAACCAATGGGTCAATGAAGAAAACAAGGAGGATATCAGAAAATATCTCAAGACAAATGAAAATAAAAACACAACTTTCCAAAACCTATGGGGCAAAGCAAAAGCAGTTCTAAGAGGGAGGTTTATAGAGATATAGGTCTATCTCAAGAAACAAGAAAAATCTCAAATAAACAACCTAAAGAAATAAGAAAAAGTAAAACAAAGCCCAAAGTCAGCAAAAGGGAAGAATAAAGATCAGAGAGGAGGAACTTCTCTGGTGGTCCAGTGGTTAAGACTCTGCACTCTTAATGCAGGGGGCCTGTGTTCAATCCCTGGTCAGGGAACTAGATCCCGCATGCCGCAACTAAAAGGTCCAATGTGCTGCAACTAAGACCCGGTGCAACCAAATAAATAAATAAATATTTTTTAAAAAATCAGAGAGGAAATAGAGACCAATAATAATAATAATAATAATACAAAACCCACACAAAACTAAAAGCAAAACAATAGAAAAGACCAATGAAACCAAGAGCTGGTATTTTGAAAAGATAGACAAAGTTGATGATCCTTTAGCCAGGCTCATCAAGAAGAAAAGAGAGATGACCCAAATAAATAAAATAAGAAATCAAAGAGGAGAAACAACAACTGATATCATAGAAATACAAATATTCATAAGAGAATACTATGAAGAGTTATATGCCAAAAAATTGAACAAACTAGAAGAAATGGATAAATTTCTAGAAACATACAATCTTCCAAGACTGAATCAGGAAGAAACAGACAATCTGAACAGGCTGAACACTACCGATAAAATTGAATTTGTAATAAAAAAAAAAAAATCCCAGTAAACAAAAGTCCAGAAGCAGATGGCTTCACAGGTCAATTCTATAAAACATTTTAAAAAGCATTAATATTTATCCTTTTCAAACTATTCCAATTAAAGAGGCAACACTCCTAGACTTATTTTATGAAGTCACCATTACCTTAACATCAAAACCAGATAAAAACACTACAAAAAAAGAAAATTACATGTGAATTATATTGTTTAGTTTTCAATTATTTGAGGGTGTTTCAGACAGGTTTTTATTTCTTTATTTTTAGTTAAGTTCAATTTGTTCAAAGAGTATACTTTATGTAATTTGATTCCTTTTAATTTTATTATGAATATTGCCTATCTTGTTGAATGATCAATATGGATTTGAATGTGGATTCTGGTTTTGTGAGTGGATTTTTCTATAATTATTAATTAGGCAAAATTATCTAATGACTTTGTATTCTATAGCCTTATTTACTTGTTCTAATTATTCCTAAGGGTGAAGTGTTGAAATCTTCAACTCTAATTGTGGATTTGACTGTGTCCCTTTTTCAGTTATATCAGGTTTTTTAAAATATGTTTTGAAATTCTGTTATTAGGTTCTCTGATTTTTCTCTTTTCCCAAATTCTTTCAGATTAATTTACTATTTTATTATTCCATTCTATCTTATTTATTGGATTATTACCTGTAATTTGTGTTGTTGTTTTTAGTAATTATTCTAGGACTACAGTATTCATTCTTATTGTAGTAAGGATTCAAATAATATTATACTACTTCACATATAGTATAAACAGGTTTCAACAGAATACTTTCACAACTAGGGCACATGCAGATGCTGGTGGAGGACCCCAACATCCAAGGAGATGGGAAGAACCCCCAAGGGAACCGATAGGAGGTGGGGGGACTGAGGGGAGGGGAGAAGTGGAGGCTGGACAGGACCGGTGCCCCTGAGGGGTGGCTGAGAGAGGGGAGGGGCTCCCACACCTGGAGGGACCCTCAGGGGCTCGGATCAGGGGGCAGCAGGCCCAGCATTTCCCCTGCCCAATCAGTTGGGGAAGTCTGCCCAGCTCTCAGAGGTCCCCTCTGGGCTGGGTTTGTCCTGGGGGTGTAGAAAGGAGGCTGGGGAGATCAGGAGAGGCAGGTGGGAGGGGCCCTCTATTACAGGAGGAGCAGAAGAGGAGCAGAGGGTGTTTGCCCTGCCCACTTGAGCCCAGGAAGCCTGCTGGGCTCCCAGGTGGGGTCCCCTACCCTCTGAGACCAGAGGTGGGAGGGAGAAGCACACTTGGGTCCCTTCTGTTCTGTTGAGCCTAAGCCCCACCTCCCATCCCCCACTCCCACCCCCACCCCGCCTTTTCCTGCCCTGTGGGTACTAAGAATAGGCCCTGCCCAGCACCCAAACCTCACCCCTGCTTAGGCCCCCACCCTTTACATCCAAGGCCTTTTCCACCTTTTTTTTTCTCCTCCTCATTTTTACTATTGTGTTTCTGTTTTATCTTCTGATTGTTGTTTTCATCTATATTTTTATTTTTGTATTTTTTCTAATATAGCTGTTAGTTTCCTAGACTAATTTTATTTTTTACTTTGTTATTGTTCTCCTTTATTTATTTATTTATTTTTTTGCCACCCTGTGCGGCTTGCAGGATCTTGGTTCATGAGCCAGGGGTCGGGCTGAAGCTCCTGCGGTGGGAGCTCCAAGTCAGAACCACTGGACTAACAGAGAACCTCAGACCCCAGGGAATATTCATCAGAGTGAGGTCTCCCAGAAGTCTTCATCTCAGCACCAAGACCCAGCTCTACCCAACAGCCTACAAACTGCAGTGTTGGAGCCTCAGGCCAAACAACCAGTAAGACAGGAAAACAATCCCACTCATTAAAAAAAGGGGGAAAAAAATGAGACAGAAAAAAAATATGTAACAGATGAAGGAGCAAGGTATAAACCTAAAAGACCCAATAAATGAAGAGGAAAAAGGCAATCTACCTGAAAAAGAATTCAGAGTAATGATAGTAAAGATGATCTAGAATTTCTGAAATAGAATGGAGACACAAATTGAGAAAATACAAGAAATGTTTAACAAAGATCTAGAAGAACTAAAGAACAAACAAACAGATGAACAACACAATAACAAATGAAAAATACACTAGAAGGAATCAATAACAGAATAACTGAAGCAGAAGAACGAATAAGTGAGCTGGAAGACAAAATGGTGGAAATATCTGCCGAGGAGCAGAATAAAGAACAAAGAATGAAAAGAATTGAAGACAATCTCCGAGACCTCTGGGACAACACTAAACAAACCAACATTCAAATTATAGGGTCCCAGAAGAAGAAGAGAAAAAGAAAGGGTCTGAGAAAATATTTGAAGAGATTATAGTGGAAAACTTCCCTAACATGGGAAAGGAAATAGTCACTCAAGTCCAGGAAGCACAAGAGAGTCCCGTACAGGATAAACCCTAAGAGAAACACACCAAGACACATATTAATCAAACTAAGAAAAATTAAATTCAAAGAAAAAATATTAAAAGCAGCAAGGGAAAAACAAAAAACGACATACAAAGGAATCCCCATAAGGTTATCAGCTGATTTTCCAGCAGAAACTCTGCAGGCCAGAAGGGAGTGGCAGGATATACTTAAAGTGATGGAAGAGAAAGACCTACAACCAAGATTACTCTACCCGGCAAGGATCTCATTCAGATTCGATGGAGAAATCAAAAGCTTTTCAGACAAGCAGAAGCTAAGAGAATTCAGCACCACCAAACCAGCTTTACAACAAATGCTAAAGAAACTTTTCTAGGCGGGAAACACAAGAGAAGAAAAAGACCCACAGAAACAAACCCAAAACAATTAAGAAAATGGTAATAGGAACATACATATCAATAATAACCTTGAATGTAAATGGATTAAATGTCCCAACCAAAAGACACAGACTGGCTGGATGGATAAAAAAACAAACCCATATATATGCTGTCTACAATAGACCCAATTCAGACCTAGGGACACATACAGACTGAAAGTGAAGGGATGGGAAAAAGATATTCCATGCAAATGGAAATCAAAAGAGCTGGAGTAGCAATACTTGTTTCAGATAAAATAGACTTTAAAATAAAGACTGTTATAAGAGATAAGGAAGGACACTACATAATGTTCAAGGGATCAATCCAAGAAGAAGATATAACAATGATAAATGTTTATGCACCCAACATAGGAGCACCTCAATACATAATACAAATGCTAACAACCATGGAACGGAAAATCGACAGTAACACAATAATAGTAGGGGACTTTAAAACCCCACTTACACCAATGGACAGATCATCCAAACAGAAAAGAAATAAGGAAACACAAGCTTTAAATGGCACAATAGGCCAGATAGATTTATTTGGTATTTGTAGGACATTCCACCTGAAAGTGGCAGAATACATTTTCTTCTCAAGTGCACATGGAACATTCTCCAGGATAGATCATATCTTGAGTCATAAATCAAGCCTTGGTAAATTTAAGAAAATTGAAATCGAATCAAGCATCTTTTCTGACTGCAACGCTATGAGACTGGAAATCAATTACAGGAAAAAAATTGTAAAAAACACAAATACATGGAGGCTAAACAGTGCACTACTAAATAACCAAGAGATCACTGAATAAATCAAAGAAGAAATTAAAAAACACATAGAAACAAATGACAACAAAAACATGATGACCCAAAACCTATGGGATGTAGCAAAAGCAGTTCTAAGAGGGAAGTTTATAGCAATTCAACTCACCTCAGTAAACAAGAAAAATCTCAAATAAACAATCTAACCCTACACCTAAAGCAACTAGAGAAAGAAGAACAAAGAAAACCCAAAGTCAGTAGAAGGAAAGGAATCATAAAGATCAGAGCAGAAATAAATGAAATAGAAACGAAGAAAATAGCAAAGATCAATAAAACTAAAAGCTGGTTCTTTGAGATGATAAACAAAAATGATAAACCCTTAGCCAGACTCATGAAGAAAAAAAGGGAGAGGATGCAAATCAATAAAATTAGAAATGAAAAAGGAGAAATCACAACTGACACCATAGAAATACAAAGGATTATGAGACTACTACAAACAACTAGATGCCAATAAAAAGGACAGCCACGAAGAAATGGACAAATTCTTGGAAATGTACAATTCTCCAAGACTGAACCAGGAAGAATTAGAAAATATAAACAGACCTATCCCAAGTAATGAAGTTGAAACTGTAATTAAAAATCTTCCAACAAACAAAAGCCCAGGACCAGGCAAATTCTATCTAACATTTAGAGAAGAGCTAACACTGATACTTCACAAATTCTTCCAAAAAATTGCAGAGGGAGGAACACTACCAAATTCATTCTACGAAGCCATCATCACCCTGATACCAAAACCAGAAAAAGATATCACAAAAAAAGAAAATTATAGACCAATATTACTGATGAACATAGATGCAAAAATCCTCAACAAAATACTAGAGAACAGAATCCAACAACATATTAAAAGGATCATATACCATGATCAAGTGGGATTTATCCCAGGAATGCAAGGATTCTTCAATATATGCAAATCAATCAATGTGATACACCATATCAACAAATTAAGGAATAAAAACCATATGATCATCTCCATAGATGCAGGAAAAGCTTTCGACAAAATTCCACACCCATTTATGACAAAAACTCTCCAGAAAATGGGCATAGAGGGAACCTACCTCAACATAAGAAAGGCCATATATGACAAACATACAGCAAACATCATACTCAGTGGTGAAAAACTGAAAGCATTTCCACTAAGATCAGGAACAAGACAAGGATGTCCACTCTCACCACTATTATTCAACATAGTTTTGGAAGTCCCGACCATGGCAATCAGAGAAGAAAAAGAGATAAAAGGAATACAAATCGGAAAAGAAGAAGTAAAACTGTCACTGTTTGCAGATGACATGATACTATACACAGAAAAACCTAAAGATGCCACCAGAAAACTACTGGAACTAATCAATGAATTTGGTATGGTTGCAGGATACAAAATTAAAGCACAGAAATCTCTTGCATTCCTATACACTAACAACAAAAAATCAGAAAGAGAAATTAAGGAAACAATCCCATTTACCACTGCAACAAAAAGAATAAAATACCTAGGAATAAACCTACTTAAGGAGGCGAAAGACTTGTACTCAGAAAACTATAAAACACTGATGAAAGAAATCAAAGATGAAATAAACAGATGGAGAAATCTACCATGTTCTTGGATTGGAAGAATCAATACTGTGAAAATGACTATACTACCCAAAGCAATCTACAGATTCAATGCAATCCTTATCGAGCTACCAATGGCATTCTTCACAGAATTAGAACAAAAAATTTTACAATTCGTATGGAAACACAAAAGACCCTGAGTAGCCAAAGCAGTCTTGGGAAAGAAAAACGGAGCTGGAGGAATCAGGCTCCCCAACTTCAAACTGTACTACAAAGCTACAGTAATCAAGACAGTATGGTACTGGCACAAAAACAGAAATATAGATCAATAGTACAGGATAGAAAGCCCAGAGATAAACCCATGCACCTATGGCCATCTAATTTATGACAAAAGAGGCAAGAACATACAACGGAGAAAAGACAGCCACTTCAATAATTGGTGCTAAGAAAACTGGACAACTACATCTAAAAGAATGAAATTAGAACACTACCTAACACCATACACAAAAATAAACTCAAATTGGATTAAAGACCTAAATGTAAGGCCAGACACTATAAAACTCTTAGAGGAAAACATAGGAAATACACTCTGACATAAACCACAGCAAGATCTTTTTTGACCCACCTCCTAGAGTAATGGAAATAAAAATAAAAATAAACAAATGGACCTAATGAAACTTCAAAGCTTTTGCACAGCAAAGGAAGCCATAAACAAGACAAAAAGACAACCCTCAGAATGGGAGAAAATATTTGCAAATGAAACAATGGACAAAGATTAATCTCCAAAATATACAAGCAGCTCATGGAGCTCAGTATCAAAAAAACAAACAATTCATTTAAAAAATGGGCAGAAGACCTAAATAGCCATTTCACCAAAGAAGACATAGAGATGGCCAAAAGGCACATGTAAAGATGCTCAACACTAATTATAAGAGAAATGCAAATCAAAACTACAATGAGATATCACCTCACACTGGTCAGAATGGCCATTATCAAAAAATCTACAAACAATAGATGCTAGAAACGGTGTGGTAAAAAAGGAACCCTCCTGCACTGTTGGTGGGAAGGTAAATTGATACAACCACTATGGAGCACAGTATGGAATTTCCTTAAGAAACTAAAAATACAACTACCATATGACCCAGCAATCCCACCACTGGGCACAAACCCTGGGAAAACCATAATTCAAAAAGAGACATGTACCACAGTGTTCACTGCAGCACTATTTACAATAGCCAGGACATGGAAGCAACCTAAATGTCCATCAACAGAAGAATGGATAAAGAAGATGTGACACATATATACAATGGAATATTACTCAGCCATAAAAAGAAACGAAATTGAGTTATTTGTAGTGAGGTGAATGGACCTAGAGTCTGTCATACAGAGTGGAGTAAGTCAGAAAGAGAAAAACAAATACCATGTGCTAACACATATATATGGAATCTAAAAAAAAATGGTACTGATGAACCTACTGGCAGGGCAGGAATAAAGACACAGACATAGAGAATGGACTTGAGGACACGGCGGGGAGGGAGAAGCTGGGGCAAAGTGAGAGTAGCATCAACATATATACACTATTGAATGTAAAATAGTTAGCTAGTGGGAAGCAGCAGCATAGCACAGGGAGGTCGACTTGGTGCTTTGCAATGACCTAGAGACGTGGGACAGGGAGGGTGGGAGGGAGGCTCAAGAGGGAGTGGATATGGGGATATGTGTATGCATATGACTGATTCACTTTGTTGTATAACAGAAACTAACACAGTATTGTGAAACAATTATACTCCAATAAAGATCTGTTTAAAAAAATACTTTCATTTTCCCACCTCTGCCTTTGTGCTATTATTATCATACATTTTATTTTACATATGTTATAAACCTAAAAATACAATGTCATAAATTTTACTGTAAGCTGTCAATTTACATTTTTAAAATTTAGAAGACTAACTCTTTTTAAATTTCCCATATTTTTGCTATTTCCAGCATTCTTCTATCCTTTGTGAATAACCAAGTTTCCACTAGTATTACATTTCTCTGCCTGAAGAAATTTCTTTAACATGTCCCATAGTGCAAGTATGCCAGCTATGAGTTTTCTCAGCATTTGTTCATCTGAAAAAAATCTTTTCACTTTTATTTTTGAAAGATAGATTTTCACTGAGTATATAATTCTAGGCTGAGAGTGTTCCAGTGCTTTAAAGGTGTTACACCATTGTCTCTGGCTTGCATAGTTTCCCATGAGAACTCTGCTGTCATTCTTATCTTTGTTTCTCTGTATATGATGGGCTTTCCCTCCCTCTGATTGTCTTCTCTTTGTATTTGGTTTTCAGCCATTTAATTTTTTACTTTATTGTATCTTCCATTGTATTGTTTTCTGAGCTTTCTGGATCTGTGGTTTGTTATATTTCATTAATTATAGAAAATTCTTTGCCACTATCTCTTCCAATATTCATTTTGTTCTGTTATCTTTCTCTTCTCCTGATCAGATTCTAATTGCATTTGTTAGATTTTTTTTTATAGTGTCCAGCACTCTAGGACCTTTAAATTTGTTTGTTTATTTTTGTGTTGCTGTTTTTCTCTCTATGTTTCAATTTGAACAATTTCTCATGACTTATCTTCATGCTTACTGCTGATAATCTCATCAAAAGAATTGTTTTTCTTTGACATCATGGTAGTTTTTTATTTACAGTATGTAATGTGATTTTTTTATAGTTTATTTCTCTCTGCTGAAATTTCCCATCTGCTCATGCCAGCTATCCATCTTTTCTAGTAGATTCTTCATGATATTAATCGTAGTTATTTTAAAACTTTTGGCTGATAGTTTCAACATCTTTGCCATTTCTGGGGCTTATTCTGTTCTTTTTATCTTTTGATAGTGGATGTTTTTCTTGGTTTTTTCCTCTGTGTTATTTTATTGAATGCCAGCATGTGAATGTAAAAGAACAGTGGAGAGTAAGTAAATAATACTATGCTGGGAAATTGGTACACTTCTTTTTCAGACCATTTCTCTCTCTCTCTCTCTCTGTGTGTGTGTGTGTGTGTGTGTGTGTGTGTGTGTGTGTGTGTGTGTGTGAAGGAATGGGTTGATTTAGTCAATAGCTGAGCTTGGTTTCGATTTTGTTTTAAATTTTAATTGCTCTGTTGTACACCTAAAGCTAATATAATATTGTAAGTCAACTATACTTCATTTAAAAATGTTTTTAAATTGTAAATTTTATATTATGTATATTTTACCATGATAAAAAAGGGTGGATCTTTAAGGTCTCCTGCCCTGGCCCAATCTTTCTCCTGAGTCTGCCTTTTTCTCACTGTTAGTATAGGAGTGACATCCTTTTCCATCTTTCTCTATCCTGAATGGAAGCAGAACTCCTATCTTGATGTTTTACTGCTATTAGATACTGAATTCCTTGAAGATGTCAATCAAGGTGACTTGTTACCCCACAATGAAACTCAAAATAAAATACTCCAATGCTATGTATACTTCTAATATCATATCTACTTCACATTTTAGCTTCAGTGTATTGTAATATTCATTTCAGTTAAGTTACATATAGAAATCAAATATCCTGGCTCTAACCTGCCCACACAGTTACTCTAGCCCAAGTTATTTCTGCTAGTTTCATGGGTTGTGTACATAGAGAAATCTCTCTCCCATGGTGCCTGCATAGTTCCATAGGCATGCACCATGATCTCTGCACCATGGTCTCTCTTCAGATCTGCACTGGGCACAGCAGTTTCCCAACTTATGGTTGCAATTACTCCACCAAGTAGAGCCTGCTCCAATGCAGCTCTGCCAGAGATGATCATCACTACCATTCCCCTGGGCTACATGCTACAAACAATGAGCCATGGAACACTAGAGTCATGCAATGTTCTAGAGAGGAATGAGAGAGAATTCCTCATTTTTGTGTTATGAGGATCCCTCTCTTATGTTCTATATGAGAGATCTCAAGGCAGGATTGCTTGAGCTTGATATATCACACAACCAATTTTTTCTTCCCCCTATAACAAGGTAGACATGTGGGCATCTAGCCTAAGGGCAGATTTAAGTAATAGCAATTATGTCTTCCAGATCCCTGTCACCTCTGAGAAGTACATCTCTTTACTGGTTCAAACTCTTCATGCTTTGCCGCTTCTTCCCTGAGGCTACCACCTCCCACAGCAAGCCTCTTTCACATCACTGCACAAATTCACCAGACATACCCACTTTTGTCTGAACCCCAACAATATATGCGGTTTGAATCCCACACACAAACACACACCAATCAGACTCCTTAGGCCCAAACGCAAGTAGCCATCTGTCATGTCTGCTCAGCAATTAAGTAAATAGGTCTGAACTCTTCACATTAGGCTGTGTCTCCAGTTGTAATTTCCATAATGAAAATACATTTTTCATTAGTAAATGTGCCTTTCCCCAAAGGAATCTAGCAAAATGCAAAGCAGCTTCAAATTTTCATAATACAATTGGAATTGTTGCATTTTAATGCTACCTTTTGACATTTATAGATTTTTATCCTAGGGAGTGGTGAGATGGTGAAATAACATATGTGTACAACGTCAAATTCAGAATTAAGTCAAATAATCTTAACAAAGATATCATTTCTTAGAAGTGATTTAGTGTAACTGAGGACAACAAAAATATGTTCTTTTTATGTATATAATATTTAAAATGAAGGATAAAGACACACAAAGGGCATAAACTTCAGAATGTATATACTATAATAAACTACAAAATCTCAGGTTCTCACACTTGATGTTTTTAGGTCATTTAAAAAAGATGTAGGAGAATATATATTATTTTATATCACTGAGATTTAGGAAAAGCATTTGACACCTTTTAAATTTTTTTCATTAAATTCCTAATTTATACATTAATACAGAAAAATTAATTCTTGTTAGCCATTTGATGTGTACTCCTTCCTCCCACATATGTTGCAAATTTTAATTAGCCCAGGCACAGATACGCTTTCCTTCTCTCTACCTTCCTTTCTCGACCAGTATCATCTCTTCTCTTTCCTTCTTTTTCTACTTCAGATTCCTACTACCCTTCCATATGTACTTTTGAGTAAGTCTTTTGAATAAGACATTTGTTCTTTATATTTCAGTGTGCATTTATGTCAAAGATAATTGTATTCTAAATCTTTATCTTCACTGTATACTAACGAACCTTTTAAATGAAAATCCAATATCAGCTGTCCAAGAGATCCAGGCAAACTTAATTGAAAACCCCCAATTCCACAGCCATTTTTTATGATTTTTTGTGAATTCCCAAGAGTTATTTATTCTCTTGGTGTTCTCTGTCAATGGATCCTGAGTTCATGTGTACTGTCTCTGTCACGCATCAACTTGGACTCAAGAAGTCAGCACATTTTTTGAGTTTAGAAGGATTTGCTGAAGATTTGGAGTTACAATGGACAGCACACGTCCCTCTACCATCTCAGAAGCTCCATCCTTCCTCTTTCCTTGTTTCCTCTGAACACACCCTGTGACCCTCAATTCTTCCCTTCCTATCATGCAGAGCATTTCTTCTCTCCTACAGCTTCTGCTCTGAAACTTACAGGTGGAAATTCATCAAGCTAATCAGCATAACTTAGAGCCCTCCATTCATCAGGAGCAACCTTCCTTAGAAGATAGTGGGGATTATAAAGAACAGGTTTTCTCCTTTTGCCTCCATATAAGGAAGCTCTAACAGTAGTTGGGAAGGCTGCTGGAAGACAATCAACTTTGGCAATTTTGGTTGAGTGAAGACTTTATTTCAAGACAACTTTGGAGTGCCATCGAGAGAGGTTGTGTGAGGAGGGTCACGAGTGGCAACAGCATGGAGCTGGTTCTTGGCAAGGGCTGCACCACTGCACACTCAGCAAAGTGTTGTCAGCAGCAATTAAGCATAGTGTTACTGCAGCAGTGAGAGCAACTCAAGTAGGCAATTTACCCACCTCCCAAAGAAGAGAGGCTTTGAGGCGATGAGGTGAGGTCAGCACACACTGGCACTGGCTGCACTTCTGGTTGTTAATTGGAAAAAGTGCTTCTTCTCTCTTAAAGCAGGGTTTCTGCATTTAGAGCAAAGATAGGTTCACTATGTTTTTCTTTTTCGAAGAATATGAATATAATTGTCCCCACCCCCATGGCCCAAACTTTAAACAATGCCCCCCAACTCAAAGAAAAACAGTCAGACAACTAGATAGTTATTAAAAACAATTCAAAGTAATTCAAATATTTTTCCATTTCTTGAGGAACCAACTTCCTAATCCACAATCAAACATCTTAAGCATCCTGTCTCTTCAGCTCTTCCATTCTCAATAACTTCCATGTAGATAGTAGTTACTTCCTGGGAGCATTTTACCTGTCATCCTCAAGTCCCAACTTAAAATTCCACGAAACCTACCTTACTAGATATATCTAGCATTCTATCCCATTTTTAGATTTATTGGGGGGGGTTTTCATTTTCAGTATAAATTTTCTATCTTACACTTCTCCTGCTCCCTAATAAATTAGATCCTCATAATAGAAATGTCTGTTGGGGAGGTGGGTAGGCTGGGGGAAGGGAACATGGTCAAAGGGTAAGTACTAAGGTAAGAATCCTAGAATTTCCAGAATTTTCCTTATGGATAAGAGGAGGGTCAGAGGTTATGAGTGTTTATGCATTATTTGCTTTCACCTGTATTGTACAAGGGAGATAGGATCTCTGGGAAAGGATCAAGGTTTTTCTTTTGTTTGATAGAGAGGAAACATCCCTCCACTACTTTTGCATCTGATAAGGGGCTTTAATAAAAAAAATAAAAACAAGAGTGGGATTTTCTGAGGCTAGCACTAACAGATCTACTTGGCCCCTCTTCACTACAGCTATGAGCAGACCCTTTCTGCCAGAAGTGGTCACAGTGATGAAAGCCTTAACCTAGACCATGAGAATCCTTGGAAATGTGAGGACTAACGTGAAAGCACTGAGCAAGGGGCCCCAAAGACCTTGAGTGGCTCAACTCTCATCCATACCAATGACCTGGGGAAGGTCTGGCCTCCCTTGTCGTTTGCTGTTTGCCCCTCAAGTTTCAGTAGGATGTTTATGCAACTGTCCAAAACGATCATCCCTACCTGGACAAGAATTTTCCAGGCCAGGTCCCTCTGAGAGACAAGAATGAGACTTTCCTGCTCCAGCTACTGGCAGAGACTGGCTCATGAATTTACTCCTGCTGGTTAAAGCCTAAGGGCTCACAGGCCAGGTGCCAAAAAATCATCCCAGTCAGCAGCACCTTTCTGGAAAGCTTTGTTCTCAGCTGAGTACCTAGAGGCCCTCCCCAAACCCAGTGACACTGCAGATCTGCTTCTCTCCCCAAATGCTCTACCCCTGGGTTCGCGGCGGGTGTGTCAGTGCAGTAAACAAACCTTTTCCTGCACAGCGGAGCCCAGGCCAGGTGTGCTGGGAAACACATAGGCCCCTGCCAAACGCTATCTGAGGGTGAGAGGCATGTCTTATCTACCGTCTTATAATCGCCATGTGTTGGGAAGCACAATCTAAGGGCCTTTCATATTAGACGTGTTGATGTCAATTCCAGACAGACTCTGCTCCTATAACACGCCTGCAAAATGATCAAATATATGTTTGGAATTAACATGCAATATTCAGATTGTAAAACAAAAATACAAATTAAAATGTTAACTCAGATTGGTTAATAGTTATATGGCCTTATGTCACCTTTGAAGCGAATGATACGCTGTAGTGTGCTTCATGATTCTACTGCCACGATACCAGGAGCTAACAAACGTTGAATACATACAGTGTGTCAGGCACATATTATGTGATTTCATCTAATGCACGGCCTATTCCTGCCAATCACTTCCTTCTTCTGTTCCCACTATGACTCTCCACTCAGGATGCGTTCAGACCCCCAGGGAACGGACACAGCGCAGAAGGCACAAAGTAACCACAGGCTTTGTTCCAGGCCAGATGGGAATACACTTCTTCATTATGAGAGTGAATGCAAATGAGCACAATGTAAATGAAGCCTGGCTCAATTACTCAATAGGAAGGCAAAGCAAGAAACATTCAAAAGAAGCCTTGCAGAGAGAAGCAGGAGAGCCACGGGTGGTAACCGGCCATCTCATTTCCTGCCAGAACTTTCGCATCACAGTACACCACTTCTGTTTTTCTGCTTTGTCTATCAGTAAAATGAGAGCCTCATGACGATAAAGCCCCTGGCCCAGAGTTGATGATTAAATGCAATATTCAAAATCAGCTTGAACAGAAATAAGCTGTCACAAAGAGGGGGATGAGGAAGGTGACCTAACGGCTCTGGTTTCAGTTCCCCTCCTGTGAAATGAGTTGCTGAACTTCATTTTCTCTAGATCCCTTAGTATCCAGCTCCATTCCCACCTGCTTGACCTAAACCTGCACAGGAAACTGTCATCTGTGGCAGTGGGACAGGAAATGTATAGTTTGGCTTCTGAGGAATACGGCTTCTGGAAAGCTCTGTGATTAACCTACCCTCCCCAAAGCAGACACTCTGTCCTTCCACCCCACTCCAGCCCCTGACAAAAAGCCATTCCCAGGATTTCTCTTCTCACTTACTTGCAGTAGAGGAAAAAACAATGAACCAAGGGTTACAAAATCGGATTCTTATCCCAAAACTCAGCTAGCTGTGTGATCTTTGCCTAAGTGATTAACCTCCCGGGAGTGTTTCCTCCGCGGAAAAATGAGGGGATTGGGCCAGGTGGTCTCTAAAGATCCCTTCCAACTTTGAAACCAGAAGAAATAACACAAGTCACGTGGAATAAAGGAATTTTTATGACAAAGTTTTCAAGCTTTAGATTCAGCAGTGATGCAGAATGCAAACCAAATGGCCAATTGGAAGGAAATAGCTTCCAAGAAGTGGTATTGATAAGCACTTAATTTTCATACCAGACTTAGATTTCATATAAGCATCATCAAGTCCCTTACTTAGAAAGTGACGCCAATTTTAGCTACAGTTACAAGATTGATTTCAGTATAAAATTTCACATAAAATCTATTTCTTCTAATTACTGATATCTGCTCTGCCCAGTAGTTAAGAGACAATGGATATGTGGTCTTTTCTCCAACAGTCCGAGGTTTACTTAAAATTAATAAACAGAAAATAATAGCTCAATAAATATCTTTGAATAAATGAATAATATGAACAAGTGACATTTTCTTTTTTTTTCTTTTTTCTTTTTTTTTTTAATCAGTCATCAATTTTATACACATCAGTGTATACATGTCAATCCCAATCGCCCAATTCAGCACACCACCATATGAAGCATCTTTTCTGACCACAACGTTATGAGATTAGAAATGAATTACACGGAAAAAAACGTAAAAAACACAAACACATGGAGGCTAAACAATACGTTACTAAATAACCAAGAGATCACTGAAGAAATCAAAAAGGAAATCAAAAAATACCTAGAGACAAATGACAATGAAAACACGACGATCCAAAACCTATGGGAGGCAGCAAAAGCAGTTCTAAGAGGGAAGTTTATAGCTATACAAGCCTACCTAAAGAAACAAGAAAAATCTCAAGTAAACAATCTAACCTTACACCTAAAGGAACTAGAGAAAGAAGAACAAACAAAACCCAAAGTTAGCAGAAGGAAAGAAATCATAAAGATCAGAGCGGAAATAAATGAAATAGAAACAAAGAAAACAATAGCAAAGATCAATAAAACTAAAAGCTGGTTCTTTGAGAAGGTAAACAAAATTGATACGCCATTAGCCAGACTCATCAAGAAAAAGAAGGAGAGGATGCAAATCAATAAAATTTAAAATGAAAAAGAAGTTACAACAGACACTGCAGAAATACAAAGCATCCTAAGAGACTACTACAAGCAACTCTATGCCAATAAAATGGACAACCTGGAAGAAATGGACAAATTCTTAGAAAGGTATAACCTTCCAAGACTGAACCAGGAAGAAATAGAAAATATGAACAGATCAATCACAAGTAATGAAATTGAAACTGTGATTAAAACTCTTCCAACAAACAAAAGTCCAGGACCAGATGGCTTCACAGGTGAATTCTATCAAACATTTAGAGAAGAGTTAGCACCCATCCTTCTCAAACTCTTCCAAAAAATTGCAGAGGAAGGAACACTCCCAAACTCATTCTATGAGGCCACCATCACCCTGATACCAAAACCAGACAAAGATACTACAAAAAAAGAAAATTACAGACCAATATCACCGATGAATATAGATGCAAAAATCCTCAACAAAATACTAGCAAACAGAATCCAACAACACATTAAAAGGATCATGCACCATGATCAAGTGGGATTTATCCCAGGGATGCAAGGATTCTTCAATATATGCAAATCAATGAATGTGATACACCACATTAACAAATTGAAGAATAAAAACCATATGATCATGTCAATAGATTCACAAAAAGCTTTTGACAAAATTCAACACCGATTTATGATAAAAACTCTCCAGAAAGTGGGCATAGAGGAAACCTACCTCAGCATAATAAAGGCCATATATGACAAACCCACAGCAAACATCCTTCTCAATGGTGAAAAACTGAAAGCATTTCCTCTAAGATCAGGAACGAGACAAGGATGTCCACTCTCACCACTATTATTCAACATAGTGTTGGAAGTCCTAGCCACGGCATTCAGAGAAGAAAAAGAAATAAAAGGAATACAAACTGGAAAAGAAGAAGTAAAACTGTCACTGTTTGCAGATGACATGATACTATACATAGAGAATCCTGAAAATGCCACCAGAAAACTACTAGAGCTAATCAATGAATTTGGTAAAGTTGCAGGATACAAAATTAATGCACAGAAATCTCTGGCATTCCTATACACTAATGATGAAAAATCTGAAAGAGAAATTAAGGAAACACTCCCATTCACCATTGCAACAAAAAGAATAAAATACCTAGGAATAAACCTACCTAGGGAGACAAAAGACCTGTATGCAGAAAACTATAAGACACTGATGAAAGAAATTAAAGATGATGCCAGCAGATGGAGAGATATACCATGTTCTTGGACTGGAAGAATCAATATTGTGAAAATGACTATACTACCCAAAACAATCTACAGATTCAATGCAATCCCTATCAAATTACCAATGGCATTTTTTACGGAACTAGAACAAAAAATCTTAAAATTTGTATGGAGACACAAAAGACCCTGAATAGCCAAAGCGGTTTTGAGGGAAAAAAACGGAGCTGGAGGAATCAGACTCCCTGACTTCAGACTATACTATAAAGCTACAGTAATCAAGACAATATGGTACTGGCACAAAAACAGAAACATAGATCAATGGAACAAGATAGGAAGCCCAAAGATAAACCCATGCACCTATGGTCAACTAATCTATGACAAAGGAGGCAAGGATATACAATGGAGAAAAGACAGTCTCTTCAATAAGTGGTGCTGGGAAAACTGGACAGCTAAATGTAAAAGAATGAAATTAGAACACTACCTAACACCATACACAAAAATAAACTCAAAATGGATTAGAGACCTAAATGTAAGACCAGACACTATAAAACTCTTAGAGGAAAACATAGGAAGAACATTCTATGACATAAATCATAGCAAGATCTTTTTTGATCCACCCCCAAGAGTAATGGAAATAAAAACAAAAATAAACAAATGGGACCTAATGAAACTTCAAAGCTTTTGCACAGCAAAGGAAACCATAAACAAGACGAAAAGACAACCCTCAGAATGGGAGAAAATATTTGCAAACAAATCAACGGACAAAGAATTAATATCCAAAATATATAAACAGCTCATGCAGCTCAATATTAAAGAAACAAACAAGCCAATCCAAAAATGGGCAGAAGACCTAAAAATAGACATTTCTCCAAAGAAGATATACAGATGGCCAAGAAGCACATGAAAAGCTGCTCAACATGACTAATTATTAGAGAAATGCAAATCAAAACTACAATGAGGTATCACCTCACACCAGTTAGTATGGGCATCATCAGAAAATCTACAAACAACAAATGCTGGAGAGGGTGTGGAGAAAAGGGAACCCTCTTGCACTGTTGGTGGGAATGTAAATTGATACAGCCACTATGGAGAACAGTATGAAGGTTCCTTAAAAAACTAAAAATAGAATTACCATATGACCCAGCAATCCCACTACTGGGCATATACCCAGAGAAAACCATAATTCAAAAAGACACATGCGCCCCAATGTTCATTGCAGTACTATTTACAATAGCCAGGTCATGGAAGCAACCTAAATGCCCATTGACAGACGAATGGATAAAGAAGGTGTGGTACATATATACAATGGAATATTACTCAGCCATAAAAAGGAACGAAATTGAGTCATTTGTTGAGACGTGGATGGATCTAGAGACTGTCATACAGAGTGAAGTAAGTCAGAAAGAGAAAAACAAATATCACATATTAACGCATGTATGTGGAACCTAGAAAAATGGTGCAGATGAACTGGTTTGCAGGGCAGAAGTTGAGACACAGATGTAGAGAACAAACGTATGGACACCAAGGGGGGAAAGCCGCGTGGGGGTGGGGATGGTGGTGTGATGAATTGGGCGATTGGGATTGACATGTATACACTGATGTGTATAAAATTGATGACTAATAAGAACCTGCTGTATAAAAAAATAAGTAAAATAAAATTCAAAAATTCCAAAAAAAAGAATCCCCAGACAGTTGAGGAAATCATCTAACAATTAGACCAAAGCAAATAAAAAAAATAAGAGCTGAGCCTTACTGAGCACATATGTGAGCTAGGCACTATTCTAAGTACTTTATATGTATTTACTCATTTAACCCTTCTAACCAACATTTGAGTTAATACTATTGTTATCTCCATTGAAATAAAAAAAACAAAACAAAACATTAAGTAACTTGCCCAAGGCCACACAGGTAGTAAGTGGGGAAGCTGTCATTTCAACCAGGCAATCTGGCTTAAATCTATGCTGTTAATCACAAAGCCAATAATAATAATAATAAATAAAATAAAACTCACTTGTTAGTAATAAAGACAATTCAGAGAAAACAGAATTTCAAAAAGTAATAATAATATCCTCTATAATACAAGAGAAGAAATTTTATCTAAGAAAACAAGAAAAGAATGCTGTTAAATGGAATATTAAGAGAACAAAAAGAATCTTCTTAGAAATTAAAAATATGGAAACATCCTCCTTAGAATGGAAGTCTTCCAGAAACTAGAGCAAGTCATAGCTTTGTAGCTGGTCTCTCAGCTTCCAAACATGACCCACTCTCTCTAGATTATTCTCAATGCAATGGGCAGAGTGCTTAATTTTAAATGCTAATTTAGAGCCACATTAATTCCTCGCTTAAAACTTACCAGCAAACTTCCATCACAGCTAGGATAAAATTCACACTTACTGTGGCCTGTGAAGTCCTGCATGATCTGGTGTATGGCCTCCTCACCAATGTCAACTCTGGCCATTTCCTCCTTACTCATTCCAGCCACACTAGCCTCTTGCTGTTCATTTCACATCTCACCAAGCTTGCTCCTACCTCAGGGACTTTGCCCTTGCTTGTTCCTCTGCTTGTAAAGCTCTTCTCCCAGATCTTGACAGAACTGGTTTCTTCATTTCACGTCTCCGAGAAGCGGAGCTATCCCTGAACTCCCAACCTAAACCACCTCCAAATCCTTTCTGCCTTATTCCATGAATTGTCACTTGCTGTCCCTTTACCCTGCTCTACTTTTTTTTAAAATAACATTTGCTACTATCAGAAATTATATGTTTATGCATGTGCTCTTATTTGTTTGTTTGTTTGATTGGTTGATCTAGACTATAAGCTCCATGAGGGCTAGAACTTTGCCTTATTCACTGCTGAATCTCCCACACCTACGTGGTCCTGGTACAGAGTAGCATTAAATAGAGACTTGTTAAATAATGAATAAATGTTAGATGGTAAAAACAATGATTCCAAATGCAGTGACTGTTTTTATAGAATCCCTGGATTTTCAATCTGCAAAATAATAAAGTACAAGTTTGTGCAAAACAAAGGAAATTGATTTCATTTTTTTTATGCCCACAAGCCCTGGAGTCAGTAGCTGCAGACATCATACTTAGGCTGAGCAGTGTGCTCTGACATTTATTCTATCAGCCCCAGAGGTATCTCCCTTCTGGCAGAGCCTCAGGCACAAAAGGGGAGCAACACAGCACTTCTGTTAGCTAAGTATGTAAACAAGCCAGCTGCTCCCTCTGCTTGTTATCTGCAAATAAATAAAATGCTTCCACTGGGACACACCGAGGAAGAAGCATTCTCAGTTCCAAATGAGCTAAACTCTCCAGAAAAGTGATTCTTTTTTTTTTTTTTTTTAATATTATTACAATCTCTCTCCCGTGAGTTTTTTTTTTTTTTAATTTATTTATTTTATTTATTTTTGGCTGTGTTGGGTCTTCGTTTCTGTGCCAGGGCTTTCTCTAGTTGCGGCGAGAGGGGGCCACTCTTCATCACGGTGCGCGGGCCTCTCACTGTCGCGACCTCTCTTGTTGCGGAGCACAAGCTCCAGACGCGCAGGCTCAGTAGTTGTGGCTCACGGGCATGTGGGATCCTCTCAGACCAGGGCTCGAACCCGTGTCCCCTGCATTGGCAGGCAGATTCTCAACCACTGCGCCACCAGGGAAGCCCCCTTTTTTTTTTTAATTGAGGTATAGTTGATGTACAATATTATACAAGTTTCAAGTGTACAACAGTAATTCACAGTTTTTAAGGTTATACTCTATTTATAGTTATTATAAAATATTGGCTATATTTCCCATGTTGTACTATATGTCCTTGTAGCTTATTTATTTTATACACAGTAGTTTGTACCTCTTAATCCCCTACCCCTTTCTTGCCCCTCCCCGTTCCCTCTCCCCACTGGTAACCATTAGTTTGTCCTCTATACCTGTGAGTCTGCTTCTTTTTTGTTGTATTCACTAGTTTGTTTTATTTTTTAGATTCTACATATAAGTGATAGCATACAGTATTTGTCTTTCTCTGTCTGAATTATTTTACTTAAGCATAATACCCCCCAAGTCCATCCATGTTGTCGCAAATTGGCAAAATTTCATTCTTTTTATGGCAGAGTAGTATTCCATTTTATATATATACCACATTTTCTTTATCCATTTATCTGTTGATAGACACTTAAGTTGCTTCCATAGCTTGGCTACTGTAAATAAGGCAACTATGAACATTGGGATGCATGTATGTTTTCAAATTAGTGTTTTCATTTTTTTCGAACCCAGGAGTGGAATTGCTGGATCATATGGTAGCTCTATTTTTAGTTTTTTGAGAAACCTCCAAACTGTTTTCCATAGTGGCTGTATCAATTTACATTCCCACAGTGGACAAGAGTTCCCCTTTCCAGGTTCTTGACTGGAAGCTCAAGGAAAATTCTTTGGAGGAAGAAGAGACCAGTTGATCTGCCTTTTCACAGCTGGGCAGGTTTCTCTCAGCTCCAAATCATAAGGAGGAGGACGGATTTTCTTTAAACCATGAAGGAGGCTTTTCTGAGAAGAACATTTATTTAGACTGTCAACTCCTATGGAATATCTCCATTGTAATAAGGGGTAGAGAGAGGACAAGAAAGAAATTCAGTGGTAATCAGAATATCTCATTAACCACAATAACAATCTCACTCCCCAAAAATGTCCCCCAAGGAAGGCCTTGGCAACCATCTTCAGCCTGACATGCAGGGTTGACAACTGGAGCCTACAATCCAACAGCAAAGGGAACCCAGAGTTGAGGGCCTGGCATTGAGAAGGCAGCAAGACCTACACTGGAGTTCCCACAAACTAATTCTAGAAGCAGATCTGTGGTTGTAGGCAGGGGGGAATGTGGGTAGAAAAGTGAAGTCTCCAGGCAGCAATCTTAAGGAGAGTTTTGGTATCATCTAACAGTTCTGGAGGTCAGAAGTCCAAAAATCAGTTTCACTGGGCTAAAGTCACGGTGTCGGCAGGGCTGACTCTAGAGGAGAATCTATTTCCTCGAATTTTTCAGCTTCTAGTGGCCTTGGCTTGTGACCCCTTCCCCAGCTCCAAAGCACGTGACTCCAATCTCGGCTTCCATGGTCTCAGCACCACCTTTTCTCCCTCTGCTTCCCACTTATAAGGACACTTGTGGTTACATTAGGGCCCACCTGAATAATCCAAGATTACTGCCTTATCTCACAATCCTTGACTAAGTCACTTCTGCAAGGTCCCATCTGGTACATAAAGTATTCACAGGCTCCAGGTATTCAGACCTGGATATCGTTGGGGCCATTATTCAGCCTATCACAATATATAAAGTATATTATATATACTCATTAGAGGATGGAGGGAATGAAAAGTGCCCATCAAACTGAGAAGGCATATTGAGAGCAAAAAATGAGGAAGGCAGCTCCATATAATCAATGGATTCATTTATTATAGAGTAACGTACGCATAGGGTGGGGTTGGAATCCAGCGGACAACAATCTGGAAGCATTTGCAGCTGCACTCCGCACCACTAAGGGGCCGTGGGGACAATATTATAGTTAACCCAGGAGATGGGGGTAGGTGCTTGGAAATAGGAAGTGTATTCCTAAATAAAAATTAGTGAATGGGTAACTAATCTCGTGGGTGCTGGGAATATGTCAGTGAAGGTTTTCATCATTGTTTGGGCATGAACAGGGCAGAGAGGCCACCTGATTTAATGATTAAACAATATCATTTAACTACAAAGCCCTCGACCAGAGAGGAGTGATTTACTGCACAGTACAGTCCTGGGTAAGGGCAGCAAAAGGACAGGAGAACCTGTAAGGGCCCAAGATGGTATCAGTTCTGCTAACAGCCATGCGGCACTATATATGTATAGTATATATAATACCCACTCCTTGTTCCTTGTTCATGGAGAAGACACCATTACCTGATTGTTGATGCTTCAGACTGAGATAAATTTGGTTTTCATAATGTAATTCGATATATCATTGGTAAGACTGTGCCCTTACAACCAAAAGGGATCTTCTCCCCCAACAACAGACACACCCCAAGTGTGGATTGTGAACAATCAATCCCTAAAAATAGGTGTTCATTTTTAGTAGAGGTGTGTGTATACTTTCCCCAAGGGCTTACTAACTGAAAATCACATTTTCAAGACCACATATAAGGGCCAACTGCTCCTTACCTCCCTCTGGATGAAAGGAATTAGGCTTCCTGGCACATGTCACAAGGTGTACTACCGGTAACTCCCAAGCATTAAAGACTGAAAAACTCAGATTTTGAGAAATATTAATAAACTACTGGATGAGAGATGAGGAAATTCTGCCAAAGGAAACGCATGTAGCCTGGTCCTGGACAGGAGGAGTGAGGACGTTCCTCTCTCTCTGATGTTGAGAGACTTCGGGAGAGGCAGACAAGCCACTACAACATACAGGCCATCTGGAGCCCCCTTGTGGAGGGGCACAGCCTACAGACTTGAGCAACTGTTGATGCAGACTGTGGACATGAGATGCCTGGCTGAAGTGATGAGCAACAACCACGAAGAAATTTGTGAGACCTACACCTTCCTTGGGGAGCCTCAGTAATACTTAGAAAGAGGGTCACACATCAGGACTTCCCGCTGTTATGGACAGGTGACAACGTAATGACAATTACATTAAGCAAATGTGATGTCACTGCACTCTAACAATTGGGGGAGGGGTGTACCTATTTGGTTTGGTGATAGGTTGCCATGGATATACTGACTGACTCTTGAGGACGTTTTATCTGAAAACCTGACCTCCCCCTTGGGGTCCAAAAGTTCTTTTACATGTCTGGAGGTACACCTAGAACGAGGTATGGCTTGCTTTACAAACTGCCATTTTAAGAGTCTATAGACATTTTTTTCTTGTGGGAATCCAAAAATAATCACACTAAAATTCAAATACCTATTCTAATTCAAGGATTCTATAAATTTCTGTGTATGTTCAGATGAAGATGACCTTCTTTGTCCCATATTTTTTCAATGCTATTAAAAAACGAAATGTACTCATTAGACTGTGTATTATTTATTGATGCTCAAACTGCTCTTCCTTGAAGTTCACAGAAGATTTTGGTCGGCCCACTTCCTAAATAAAAAGGTCAGCGCTAGAGGCATACATTTTATTTTTTGTTTGTTTGTTTTTTTAATTTTATTTATTTATTTATTTTTGGCTGCACTGGGTCTTCGTTGCTGCGTGTGGGCTTTCTCTAGTTATGGCGAGTGGGGGCTACTCTTCATTGCGGTGCGCAGGCTTCAGTAGTTGTGGCACGCGGGCTCAATAGTTGTGGCTCGTGGGCTCTAGAGCACAGGCTCAGTAGTTGTGGCACATGGGCCTAGTTGCTCCGCAGCATGTGGGATCTTCCTGGACCAGGACTCGAACCCGTGTCCCCTGCATTGCCAGGCAGATTCTTAACCACTGTGTCACCAGGGAAGTCCTAGAGACATACGTTTTAATGCCTCATGCTGAGAACTGTTCTAAACCTGGGTTTCTGCAAGCTTAATTCCCAATAAAAACAAATATCTATTAATTTTAGCTTTCTGGTGTAAATAATTCAGAGAGACCAAGTTTGAAACAGAATCATGGGTGCTCAATTCTTTTCTATCCACAGCCTCAGAGATCCCATCTTGGTGGCCAGTTTGAGATCTTTTCTAATTAGCAGTGTGGAGAAGCTGACAGCTCCATTGGACACTGGATCCACCTGCCCTGTCTGTTGTCTTTTGGCTTTAGAGTCGAGGACAAAAACTCAAAAACTTTGTGCGTTTAGATAGAATTCTCATTACAATGCAGCTAAAAGGTGGAGTGCTTGTCCTCAGACACTCCTCCATACAAAGGTAGACATAGAGGGGAAAAAAGGGAAGATCAGATAGGGTAGTGTCATCTCAATATTATTCAGAGGTATCCCTTCCAATCCTTGGCCTTGTGGTTTTAAATACAAAGGTGGAAGAGACCTTACAAGTTTACAAGATAATGCATCCTAGTGACTTCATATGCTGAAACCAAACCAGCTTGGTTTTGAACCATAGTCTGACCACAGGACAAATGACCCTCAGCAACAATATTACCACCCATCTCATTGGGTTATGTGGGTTAAATAAAATCATGCTTGTAAAGTGCTTAATAGAGTCACAGAGGCATTGATTGACTAGAACTAATAGTATAGTATATTATTATTATTACTACTACTACTACTACTATATTCCATATCACAGTAGCCAAAAAGAACATTTAAGCAATTCTTATTCTTAAAAAGAAAAGCTTGCCTATGGTAAAGAGGACGCACCTTGAGGTCAGGTGTAAACTTTTCCTCATATGTGTGGTTCAGATTAAATTAGAATTGTTCAGATTCTGTTTTTATTAAGGTACTAATACGCTGGAGAATGTTGAAATCCTATTCATGTAGTTTGACAATGTAACCTCCATTGAGAAGATGGGCGTTGGAAGACAAAATGTAATCAGAGCTAGCTGATACTGAGCCCTTCTGGAGGCAAAGTTAAGTAGGAACAGACCTCCTTAAACAGTGACTTAAATCAGATGGCAGTTTACCTTTACCTCACTTAGGAGAAGTGTAGAGATAATCCAGTGTTGGGATGGACACCACAGAGTTACTATGGGCCCATTACCTTTTCAGCTCTCTGGTCTGCCATTCCTATAGTGCAAGCCTTATTTTCATTGTCCAAGATGGCTGCTGGAGCCATCACATCTCATTCGAAACAACAGAATTTTGAAAGGGAAAGAGAAAGACCTTTTCCCCCTTTGTAGGGAAATAAGTTCTATACTTTCATATCTTTCCTTCTAGGTTTTACTGGTCACACACTCATCCTTAACAGTGAGGGAGTCTGGGAAATATAGCCTTTGCTCTGAAATAAAAATTTGGTTCCTTTACTAAGGAAAAAGAAGATATTGGTGAGTTGAAGGAAGCTAAAATTTCCAGTCACACTAAATTCATTCTTCTTCTCTGAATATTCTCTCTCTCTCTCCCTTTTCATTCCTGGTTTTTTCCTTTTTTTAATTTCTCCACGTTCATTCTACTTTTCTCTCTATATTCTGTACTTTCAACTTCATCCATTTCAAAGACTTCAATTGCCAAGTTTGTGTGAGGCTAGGAAGGTGTTAAGCCAGCTGGTCTGTGGTCCATTTCTCTCCCTATTATCAGAAGGATGCTCCCAAGGTGCGAAGGCAGGTGGCCCAGTCTAATCTCCTTGTAAACCTGTTGATCACTGGATCTTCTGGAATCGATTAGTGATTTTACGTGAAAAGAGTCCGTATCAGTAAAATTCTCTTAGCAGGATATCGCTGTTTCAGGATTAGTTATGTTCAATAAAACTAGGGTCTGTGCATTTATGAGTCGTGACCTCTAAAAAAGTCAGAAAATCCCTGTGATGATCTGTGTTAAAAAAAAAAAAAATTATTTCAGAATTTAACCATCCCCTACCCAGTGAGGTGACCCACAAATCTCATTTAGAAACCTCATATTTTACTTGGGGGCAAAGACTAGGTCTGATATGGGAAGAAAGGACCTAGGTAGCCACCAGATTGTCCTAGAAAATCCCTCCTTTCCCTAAGCCTCTGGATTTCTTGAGACTTGCGATTGTTAGTAAACCTTGATACTGAAAAACAGCTCTAATTTGTGAGTCTAATTTGACAATCCGATCCTTTGTGATGGTTCAGTGTGAATGGTAGCCACACCTGTCTAACTTCCGGTTATCTCCTAAATTCCTCCCCAATATTCCTAACAACTTGCTGGATATAGCTAAATATTTTATCAGTACCTCAAAATCAATATATTTAATAATAAACTTCTTATCTGACCACTTAAACCAGTTCCTGCTCCTGAATTTCCAGCCACCCAACCTCAAAACATCAGTATCATCCCTTCCGGCTCCTCCGTCCTTATCTCCAGTAACACTTTAAAACCTTCACCCCATCCACCTCTTCTTTTGTATTTTTACTCCCTTCTAATGATCTATCTTGTTCTAGTTCTTCTGACAAAAATCCTTCCAACGTATTAATCTTTCTATAGTACTCTTTGACACATACAAAGGACTTTTAGGGAAACATGGTAAAGGAGACATAGGATCATAAACCTAATGATATATATCGCAACCTCATACATATATATGTATGTATATATATATGTGTGTGTGTGTAGATAGATAGATAGATATAGTGTATCCTTTAAAAGTGGTACCATGAACAAGGTGAGTAGATGAAATTTTGAAGAATCATACAAATATGCCCCACTTTGAAGGAAGCACATACTGTGTATGAGAGGTAGACATCTTACAGAAACAAACTAAAAATTCCTTTATGTGTTAAAAGCCTTTTCCCAATACTATGTATGATGACATACCAGAAATGAGGAAAATTGCCAGGATTCACCATTTTGTTTTTCACCAACTGGGAAGAAGTCAAGAGAGGTTTGAAGAATGACCACCCCAGGTTAATATATCCAAGAACAAAAAGTGACTTAGCAAAATGGAAAGAGAAAATTAAAAGTCAGACAAGAACTTGGTTTTGCCTCTTATGGGGTGGGTGATCCATAAGAGATGTGCATGATCCCCTTCTTCTTCTAGAATTCATAGTGCTGTGACTGATACTCTACCAGCTAGGGAATTATCAGGAAGAAGGGGGTTGGGGAGGGGGGGTTGTCCTTAATAAAGCACAGGCTTGTAATGGTACAGACAGGGCTAAGAAGAACCAACCAGGGGTAGTGAGCTCCCTAAGGCCAGCAACAAAGGCAACCAGGGTCTCCCCTAGGCCTAAAGGAAAAGGGGAGGAGCAGTGCCCAAGGGGACCAACAGCTATAGAAGGTGGCCCTGCCATCTGGAAAGTTGGGAGTCAACTGAATAAATCCCCATCTTCACTCTGTTTTATCCTCTGACCTTCTGTTTGTGCCTGCCATTGACAATCCAACAAGAAGCTAGAGGAAAACACAGTATACGGTTTACCAATGGTATAATCCAAAAGTCAGTCTCTTGGGTTCTAGAACAGGCTAGAGAGAGGAGTCAGAGAAGCAAAGAAGAAATATCCTGCAAGAAAGCCTTCAAGTTCTCTTGTAATAGAAAAAAGAACCAGCCCACCAATCATGGCTACAAATAGTCCTTACTTTCCATCCTCAGCAAAGCAGACCATGGAGCACAAACTATCTAGTTGAAGCTCAGATGGAAGAAACTAACAGAGAGGTCATAGAATCAAGGGAAATTCACCTGTACGGTATCCGGGCAGTAGGGCTGTTTCTGCCCAAGGTGAGTAAAATGAAAAGAAAAAACAGGACAACAGTGCACATTTATGCAAAAGACAAAGGACAAAAGAAAGGAAGAAAAAGGAAAAGAGAAGAAAAAGAAAGAGATCCTGCAAAAGAGAGATGAATAGTCTACTCTGGAAGAAATAAATATCACAGTAAACAAAAGGAAATAAATACAACAAATGCTGGAAATCTTAAGTACATAAAGAGAATATGGAAACCCTGAACTAAGAAATACATTTGTCAAACATAATGAAATAAAACAAAATATTTCAGAGCTAAAGATATTTTACACTTTCAACCAAGAGTAAAGCTCTATTCAGAGAAAAACTCACTCCCTTAATCACTTACAAGACACAAGAAAGAATAAAAATAAAAGAAATGTATACTCAACTCAAGAAGATATGAAAGGGCCAACAATATTAAAATGAGGAAAGTGGAACCAAAATAATTAATATAAGAACAGAAAGTAACAAACAAGAAGAGAAGCAAAGCAGTTGACTTGATAAGTAAATATGCCTTGTGATTTCCAGCAACCAAATGCCCAGTCTCCTTGAGACCAATCATTAAGGGACAAGAGCTGGAATTGTGTCTTTTTTTTAAAATTTTTGACTGCGTTGTGTGTTCTTTGCTGCGTGCGGGCTTTCTCTAGTTGTGGCGAGCGGGGGTTACTCTTCGTTGCGGTGTGCAGACTTCTCATTGCAGTGGCTTCTCTTGTTGCAGAGCATGGGCTCCAGGTGCGCAGGCTTCAGTAGTAGTGGTGCACGGGCTCAGTAGTTGTGGCGCACGGGCTCAGTTGCCCCGCGGCATGTGGGATCTTCCCGGACCAGGGCTCGAACCCGTGTTCCCTGCATTGGCAGGGGGATTCTTAACCACTGTGCCACCAGGGAAGCCCTGGAATTGTGTCTTATTCATTTTGTAACATCACAGTCTAAGACAATATACGATTGTTAAATAATTGTGTGAAAGAGTCCTGAGTGTCCAGGTTATAAGGAGAGAGACCATCTCTGGCTTCTTGGATGAATTTTTGCCACATGGATGAGGGCTGGGACCACTGAGAAGGCACAGAATAGAGAGTGGGTGAACCACAAGGCCTCCAGAGGTGTCTTTATAAGAAAAGTGCCCAACAAAGACCTGTTGGCATAATTCCATTCACATGTGTGCGACTCTTCCTTCCTGCCATCTCCATCTCTACCCGTGCCCACTCCAGGCTGTGCTTGCCTTGGCCTCCCTCCAGGCATGTGTTCTTAACCAGTTCAGGGGCCATAAACACGGATGGAAAAAAATGTATTGTTATTCTCACTAACCTGTAACTAAACTTTAGCATTTCCTGCTATTATGACATAGGTGACAAACCAATCTAGTATTAGCAGTCCCTGAAACTGTCCCCAGGAGAAATGATAGATATTTTATACTACATTGCAGTTTGGGAAGAGATCTCAAAATGTCAATCACATTCATCACTACTTCAAAATTATGGTAGTTATTAGCCTTGATCTTAATCTTATAATTTAAGGCCTTAAATAAAGGTTTTACATAAAGAAATTTAATATAAATATTCATACAATCATACTATCAACTTTTAAAATACCTTGATAAGTGTATGTCCATATAATTGATTTCTTTGGCATCCCTATGTATTTTATTTAATACATTCAAAAACATTGTTTTTCATGAATATGAATTTCACTAGATGCCAAAAGCACCCATGACACTCAAAGGTTAAGGACTCTGCATCAGGGTAAACTGCTGAGGGTGAATAAATCTTCTCAGAGGAGGAAAAATAAAAGTGGGACTTGTGCCATTCTCAGGTTTTGAGAAAAATCTAATTAACTTAAGAGACGATTTATCACTTAATGATTGGACTGAAGGAGGCAGACATTTATTTGGTTTATTAGCAGGCACATGGAAGACCTAGGAAAATCATTTAAAGGCTACAGTACAGAATGATCACAAGCTTGAGCCCTAGAGTGGAACTTCTTCGGTTCAAATCTCAGCACACTGTTCATTCCTTGCATGACTTTGAGTAGCACTCTGAGCTGAGACTCGGTTTCCTCATCTGTAAAATGAGTCATACTAGCCCCCACCTCTCCCCCTGCCTTGGAGGGCTTTTGTAAGGACTGTGCAAGACTCTACATATTGTGGAGGCCCCTCGTTGTTGGTATTAAAGTCAACCAAATGTGTTTTCAACAACTTCCTCCTCCGCATCTTTTTTTAAAATTTTTTCCCCTAATGATGAGATGCGTTCCTCACCCCATCATACAGACCAGCTTCCCAAGACTACTTTCTGTCTCTCCTTCTCTCCTCCCCCTCCTTCCATCAGAACTCACTCTCAGATAAGGCTGCAATATTACTTACATCTCTGAGTGTTATTCAGTTACCTCTTCTAGGGATGGCAATCCTATCATTGGGTGAGAAGCCTTTTCCCCCGGCAAAAATCAATTTTGGTTTCCCGAAGCAGGTAAAGGTAATATTTCTCTTCCCATGTGGAGTGCTTGCCCTCTGCTTCTCTAACCCCACTTGTCCTGTTCAAGTCTGACCTTGTTCACAAAGCTCCTCACCTCTCACCTTCACTTCTGACGCCACTGAACTCTGAACACATACGCTTGCCCTCCATCTGGACACCCAGCCAAGCCTGTTTTCTTTCTCTCTCTCCTCTGCTTTTCTAGGGCAGGGCAGCTGTCCTCAGGGACAGGGGCCTGCTATCTTTTCTTTTATGTTCCTAGGGATCCCCAACTAAGCATTTAAAGAAAGAGCAGCTGTAAACATTTTTTAGGAGTTCTTCCCTAAAACCTCCAGATCTCCATGTATGTGCTACGAGTTCCCAGTGGTAGGATGAGTGAAACTTATCTTGCAAAAGGAACCAGGAATGTTTCTGCTAAACTCTTTAAGGGTCTCCAGAGAAGGGCCAGACTGGAGATGAAGAGTCATCTCAAGGATTCTTGGAAAGGATCCTTCTCTTTCCAAGATTAATGCTCCTACACCCATGTATGCTGTGGTAGAAAAACTCTGGACTGAGCTTTGGGGTATAACCCTGGCTCTTACAGTGACCAGATATGTGACCTTGAACTTCTCTTCCCCTCTCTGGGCTTCAGTTTCATTACCTGTAATATGAATGATTGGAATTTGATATTCTTACACTCTAGGAAGGAGAGCTGGACTCATTCTTTCGTGGACACATTCCAACATTTATCATATTTTTCAAGAAACAGGACGTGTGTTCATAATTTTCTGTCAATCTCACAAATCCTTCAGCATTCTTTTCCACAATGAGCATGGAACTTGTTCGATGCTTGAGGGCTTGCTGTGGTGATTGCCATTCCCATAATGTCTTTGATTTAAGAAATTATTTTTTAAATGTGTACTCACTCATTAGGCAAAACCTCCCAAAACTTTGTTCAAAACCTGCCCTTCTCTTTTACTTTAGTTCAGGAGATGGTTTGATTTTATAAAATAATGTTTTTATTCTTCTGTATTGGACAATGTGCATATCCGTTTGCATGCATTAGAGAACAGAAAAGAAATACATATGCACAAGTGCCACCTTGTTGGGTTTTCCACCAGTTTCCGGGGAAGCCATTGGCTGGCCAGCCCACCGCTCAGTTTAAAGAATCAGCCACTAATCTGAAAGAGGCGTGGTACCCTAGGTTCATCTCCTGGCTCACTTTCCACATGCAGACATTGAGCCTGTTCAAAGGTTTAGCTTTAGTTAATGTAACAGGCATAAAGTGGTCCTCAGATTTCCAGTCTTGGCACTCAAATGCTATGGTTTTACCAAAGCAGACTTATAGGAAGAAAATATAAATCACTTAAATCTCTTTAGGATGGAGAGAAGTTTGTAGGCAAGAAGAACATGAAATAGTATTATTCTCAGAACTCGTATGATCATGGAATCAGCATCTATTCAGTGCTCACTCAGAAAACCATCACACTGTAACTTGGAAAATGATGGGGGAGAGCAGATATTACAGGAACACTATGGTCAATGATTATATATATAGATTTTTAAATTTCACTTGATAACAGCACTTTCATTCACTGTACAATCACGAACAGACACAATATCTAGAAATATTATAGACAGGCAAACAAGTGAAAATTTGATATTTTAGGCTGAAAATCAGAAAGAGGTTTGGTTGTCACATGTAAAAAGCTCCTATTTAACACAGTCAACTCAAGTTTAGCATTCCTAATGGAAAAGATGAACATGACAACAAATTATATCATTTTATTATTGTTCAGTCCAAAAACTAACTTTCCTAATTTTAGAATGCAATCTGCGATTTTATTAAAAAAAAAAAAAAGAAGAAGAAGAATTACCTTCCAAAGCATGTTGGCTTTAGGCTAATATTTTAATTAGTTTTTATCCTCTGAGGGTATTCCGGTTAAACCATAGGGTAAGTCTGCTGGATGATGAATAAGAAGAAATAAATAGGTTTTTGAGAAGTGTCTTCCAGGGAAATACAGTAACTATTAGAAAAATAAACTTTGCTGTCAATAAAGAGTTGACTATGTTTGGAGGGGTAAACACCATACGCATGTCACTTAAATAGCATTATAGATGTACTGCTCTAGAATTATTTAAGAAGTAAAGGACAAATCTGCTCTATAGCTATACACCCTCATGAAAATAAAACCAGACTATGAAACAAGTATCACATAGCCCAGATTCACGCTGGTTAGGAACAGTCATGGTTGACACTTCCGTGATCACAAAGATGCTCTGATTCTGAAGTTTCTAAAACCCTGAACTCATCTTCTGCCTGGAGACCAAGCTACCATCTCCTTTTATAATTCTGCCACCAAATTTCACTACCTTGTTGTACCATCATGTTATTAGGCACATAATGCATACATAGCAGGGCTAAGAGGAGCAAGGGAATATTCACACAAAGAATAATGAAAGGGGGAGATGGTGAGGTTTCTAGATACATAAGCTAAGGTGACAAGTCTTTCCTTCTCCAGGGCACTACACACAGCTGTTAGCCCATTCTTTTGATTACTTGCATGGTTGAAAGAGTTTTCCCACATATTATCTCACTGGCTCTTCACAACCACCCCATTGGTAGCTATCACAGGTATCATCTTTGTCCCCACCAAGAGGCTTTACCCAGGCCCACACAGGTGATGGAGCCAAGGCTGGATCAGATCTTCTGATCCCAAAGTTCCAAATTCAAAATTCAAAACACCAAACAAAGGAGGTGGATTAGAAAGAGGAACGAGCTCTCACTAAGCCTGTAGAGTCACTGAATCTCATTGTTGGGTCCCCCCCACCAACCATTTGTATGTTCCTTTCTTTCCTGGGTGCCCAGGGTGAGAATCAGGACCAAGGGTGAGAAGAGAAAGTTGCAGAAAGAGCCAGAAGCCTGCTTTGTATTCTTGCCCCAGCCCTGCAAATGTTAGGAGTGAACTCAAGCTTAAGAACAGTCCCAGAGATGGGCTACTTCAGTGTCTGATGAGTAACTTAGATGGTCCAGAGAGACCCTTACCCTACAGACACATGTACCACAGTCTTAGATGCCTACTCAGGCTCCCTTCTGGAAACCCCATTATTCCAGGCTATCTCCTAACATTTTTCTTGGTTTAATCGTTACTTCTTTTTGCCTATTAAATATCGTCAACATATATAGGTTTCACCAGTGCCTACTCTTTGCACAAACTAGATGTTCAATGAATGTCGGCCAGGGGTGATGGCGTCTAATCACACCAGTTTTAGAGATTCTGAGCTCCCTGAACACAGCGTTGACATATTTGTCCATCTGCTTTGCCCTATGCAGCAAACCAAGTGTTCTTGGTTGATAGCATGTACCTAAGCACACTGCTCAGGGTCCCAAAGGTCCCGTTCTGGGGTTATTTCATTATGATGCAGTCCACCTCTTCAGTGGCAGGCACCCCCGTGGTTTTGAGGTCAAGGTCCCCACTGGACTTACTCCCACTGTAAGAAGGCTTCCAGTGGAGCAGCATGATCTTCTTGAAGTACTTGATGGTGTTGTTCTTGACGGTCACGAAGCACACGGTGTTGACCATGCTGTTGCTCATGGCGATGCACTCAACCACATAGAAGATCGTGAGGTAGTGCTTCTCCTTCACAAACACGGTGGGGAAGAAGTCACGCACAATGGTAAAGCCGTAGAAGGGCGCCCAGCACAGCACGTAGGCGGTGAGGATGCACATGAGCACCAGGACCGTCTTCCGGCGGCAGCGCAGCCGCTTCCGGATCTGCTCAGTCTGGAAACCAGGGACAGCCTTGAACCAGAGTTCCCGGGAGATCCTGGCATAGCACAGGGTCATGGTGACCACCGGGCCCACGAACTCAATGCTGAAGATGAAGAGGAAGTATGACTTGTAGTAGATCTGCTGGTCCACTGGCCAGATCTGGCCACAGAAGATCTTCTCCTGGCTCTTGACAATGATGAGGACCGTTTCAGTGGTGAAGTAGGCTGACGGTATGGCAATGAGGATGGACACCATCCACACCAAGGCAATCAAGCCAGTGGCTGTTTGATACTTCATGCGGGGTCTCAGCGGGTGGACAATGGCCAGATATCTAGGACAAGGACACAAATGAGATCAACCACTGTGGTAAGGAAGTGCTGGAGGAGGACGTTATTTTTACAACATTGAGGCACAATCAAATGTTAGGTGTAGAGGGAAAGAGCAGTGTTATGTGGGCTTCCAGGAAAGGCAGACTTGAATGCCAGCTCCAGCTCCACCTCTTATAGCTGTGCAACCTCAGGCAAGTTTTTATTTTTTTTTTAATTAAAGTATAGTTGATTTACAATGTTGTGTTAATTTCTGCTGTACAGCAAAGTGATTCAGTTTTATATATATATATATATATATATATATATATATATATATATATATTCTTTTTCATATTCTTTACATTATGGTTTATTCCAGGATATTGAATATAGTTCCCTATGCTATACAGTAGGACCTTGTTGTTTATCCATTCTATATGTAAAAGTTTGCATCTACTAATCCCAAACTCCCAATCCATCCTTCCCACACCCCGCCACCCACCCCTTGGCAAACACAAGTCTGTTGTCCATATCTGTGAGTCTCTTCTGTTTCTGTTTCATAGATAAGCTCATTTGTGTCATATTTTAGATTCTACATATAAGTGATATCATATGGTATTTGTCTTTCTCTTACATAGTCACTTACTATGATAATCTCTAGGTCCATCCATGTTGCTGCAAATGGCATTATTTCATTTTTTATGGCTGAGTAATATTCCATTGTATGTATATACCACATCTTCTTTATCCATTCATCTGTCAATGGACATTTAGGTTGTTTCCATGTCTTGGCTATTGTGAATAGTGCTGCTGTGAACATAAGGGTGCATTTATCTTTTCAAATTAGAGTTTTGTCTGGATATATGCCCAGGACAGGCAAGTTATGTTTAATCTCTCTGAATCTCAATTTCCTTATCTGCAAAAGTTTTTTTGTTTGTTTGTTTTTAAAGATTAAATGTGCCAATATAGACACAATTTCTGGCACAGTTTAAAACACGGTATATACTCAATAAATGGTAACTATTATTATTAAATGTAGTAATAACATCTCCTATCGGTTTCTAGCCTGGCACTGTTCCCAGGTCCTTCCTGTTTTCAGGGCCATTCATCCTAATTACCCCACAGCTTAGAGCTAAAAGGACCTGATAATTCCAAAGAGTTGTTGGGAGGATTTGCCCTTTCTGATAGAAACAGTGGGCAAAGTTTTGCCTTCATTCCACATTTTTAAAAACATTGCTCTGCATGCAAAGGTGGAGGAAAAGCATGTGACCATTTATCTTATTTTTCAGGTTGAAAAATGGAGCTTAGTGAGAGATGAGTGACTTTCTCAAGGTCAAATACCACAGGACTCTCGATAGAAAACATTTAACCCTATCTCACATGGTTGATGTGAAAATCAATTGAGAATATACACGAACATGTTTTTTAAACCACAAAGCAACAGACAGTAAAAGATATTGCTTTTGTTCTTTCCCTTAAAACCACACTGCTGTTACCACAGTTGTCCAGAAAAGAAGAGAGAGCATTTTCCGGGGGATGTGAGTCATTCGTGCAGTATGAAAGCCTCCTTCCCAGAGAGAGTGCACATACTTAGACAGAGAGCTCTGGTTTCCTGGAAGATGTTCTGTGTGTGGCAGGGGGTAGAAGCAGGAGAAGGAGAAAGATGGCAAATGAAGTGGGAGGGAATGACTAATCAACGCTGGAAATAAACACATCCTCACGTGTCCACAGCTTATCCCTGGTAAAGCCAGGGGCAGACGTGACAGGGGCCTGAAGGAAAGCTAAACAATTCTGTTCCCTTCGCAGCCGATCCCTTTGAGGTCATCTTACTTGGGATTTTGACTGGAAGAGGAGGGTCATTCTTTTTTTGTGTGTCATATTCCTGCTGTTTCTGTCCTTCCCACAACACAGACAGCCAACCCCACTGAGTGTCATCTGGAGAGTTCAGTGGCACAAGGCTTCTGCTCTCTTGTAGCTACCAGCTGTTAGATGAAGTTGGATGGGTTGGGTCCACCCTCTGGTCGCCCATCTGGCTTCTTGTCACGCTCTGCCACCAGCAACAATCCCTGGCACTCGCCAGTCTCCCAGGGTGGATGCTGAGGGTGAAATGGGAATGTCTGCAGGGTGTTGGCAATGCTTTTGTCAATGCACATGAAGACCACGCCGCTCTTGCTGTATGGAGGGCACCAAACCTGCTCTGAGTCATAATGAAAACTAAGAGTTTCGAGCTTTTGCTCTCACCAGCTCTCTCCCTCTCTATCTACCCCACCGTGTTCTGCTCATTACTCTCTCAAAGAATATTTCTGTATTTGTAACTGCTTGCTATATGAACGTTCACTATATGATTCTGTTCCTTCTTTTCCCACTAGTAATTTCCCAAGTCTTTATGATATTTTCAAACTCAGAGTGTTTTTCCAATGAACACGTAGGGGAGAATGCTGATCTAGAAGACCAAGAATCTACTCCCAGCTTTGCCACAAACTTGCTACGCGAATTTTTCATTTTCTTAGCCCTGAGGACTCAATTTCCTCCTCTGTGACATGGGAATATCAAGTGCCTCACCAAGCTCACAGAGATACTGTGAAGCTCCAATGAGACACTGCACATAAACAATAGGCTATTAATATACAAGAAGAAACTCTTAGTATCCTAAAATGTATTTTTAGAGCTATTCTGTGTAGCAAGCAATTTTCTTTCACCTGTTACTGGCAAATACTGCATTTGCAAGTTCTATGCTACTTTCTATTTTATTGGACCTATTTTATTGGATTTACTAATCTTCACATCAAAATTAATCTGTGATTGCCCATCAGATAGTTAGTTCATCCTGACATCACCCCACCTCCATCCCCAAAGTTAGCACCGGGAGCTGTGCAAGAGGTCTTCCAAATACATTAACCAATAGGCAAATTGCAGAAAACTGTTTCAAGGATTGCCACCAGCCTTGGGTATGCTAGGCTCAGAACTCCATTATTAGTAATAGTTGCTTGACTTTGTAAAGCAACTTACAGTTTACAGAGTGTTTTCAAATCCACATTCTCATTAGATAACCCTAACTCATTTGAATAGGTAAGGGAGCAAAGATGCCCATCTTACAGAAGGGCAAACTGAGGTTTCAAGAAGTTAAATAACCTGTCAAAAGCCACGCAGCTAGTAATCGACAGAACCATGATGTAGACCCATCCGTATCTTGCTCCAAATCCAGTGGGCTCGCCAACACGCCAATTGTTCCTTCCCTTTCAAACCAGAGCAAGCAATATCCCTTCCTCCTGCCCTTCTGGCATCCTGGCAGCCCCTCTGTTCTTTTCATCATAGTCAGCTTCGACCTAGTGATGTTCCAAAAAGGAGTCAGGCAATTGGCAGCTACTTTCCTTAGGAGTATGCCCTTGGCATTGTAGCGTGTCTACCACTACAGTGGTTCAGGTCCAGATCCACTTAGAGTCAGCATTTCCCAGAGAACAAAGAATGAAGGCTGCTGGACAAAGAAATGTCCAGCCACTAACTGTGTGATGACAGTGGGCTGGGTGATTAAGCAGAGAGCATTTGAGCTCCCTCTCTGCCCCAGGACTCAGCCCCAGCTCTAGTCACCGAAGTGGCGGTCACAGTAGTTACTGGGCGGCTCATGGGATGGGTAGCAAATGTACAACCTGCTTTTTGGGCCAACCGGCCCCAACCGATAAGCTCACCAGGAAGCATTTGGGCTTCCTAAGGCTGAGTGCTGTTCCTCATGCCTTAGCTGCCTCGTCCAGACAGTACAAGAGAGCTGCCAACAGGCAGGCAGACTGGCCAGCTTCCCCTGGATTCCGGATTAAAAAAAGGAGGGACCCCAGTGCCCCAAGTGCCTGAGATCCAAAAGATATACCCCGAGGACAGTGCAGGTGTCTCCACATCAAAGAGGAAACCCAGACCTGGGGGGACAGAGTCCTCTGAGGACATTTTGCAGTTCCCTGCTACCCTCAGGTCTGACTCCCTGTGCCTAGATTTTGTGATCTTCTAGAAGAGGACCCTATTCTTTCTGATCTCTACTCTTTTACATTCCTTGCCCTGTCCCCCCTCCCCCGCTCCCCGGACCTCACTCTCACCTCAAGCATTCTCTCGGTTTTTGCAAACACAGTTCTACCTACCCTCTTGGAAATCTTTTTTTCTCCTTGCTGATCGTCATTTGTTGAAAGCCAGTAAAAAGTCTGTCTCCTGCATGAAGCCTCCTCTGATTATTCTGTTACGCCACGATCTCCCCCTTCTCTAAATTTCATTTCAGACTGACCCTTTACTTACCCCCTAACTTTCCTGTGTTAGTTCTCACCCTTCCCCCGCACTCTGGATGGTAAGCTTCCCAAGAGCAGGGATCATGCCTTACTTCTTTTATAACCTTTTGCTGTCTGTGAATTCTGGGCACCTAGGATCTTAGTAAAACTTCACCCTCAGCAAGTACCTAGCACTGGATGAACAGAAATGTAATAAGCCGTGGTGACAGTTCTCAAAAAGATTGCAACTTTTTTTGGAAAACAGGACATCAGTGTGTTTACCCAGCATGAGACTGGCAGGCAGTCTGGAGCTCGATAATAAAATGTTGGAAAAGCAGATGAAAAGATTCCAGCCATATTTTGTATACAGTGGCATTGTTAGAGGTCTTTTGAGCAAGAGAGGGAGGGCCGTATGAGGCAGAAGATTAATTTGGCTGCAGTCTTGCTTTCTTCCCCTGGGCCATGGAACCCTTCTCGCTATTCCTAGCACCTTCAGGTTTGCTCCCGTCTCGAAGCCTTTGCACTTAGAATTCTCTTTGTCTGGAATGCTCTTTCCCAGTCTTTACGAGGCCAGTTTTTTCCCCCCATCATTCAGAGGTCTGTCTGTTCAAATATCTTCTCAGAGACACTTTTCCTGATTCCCAGCTAGAGTGCCTCCCACCCTCGGTCACTCTCAGTGTTTGCTTGCGTGTCTGCTTGTTTGTTTTATTGAAGAATAGTTAATTTCCAATGCTGTGTTAGTTTCAGGTGTACAGCAAAGTGATTCAGTTATACATATATGTATTTGTTTTTTGGATTCTTTTCCATGATAGGTTATGTTTATTTGGTTTTGCTCAGAGTATTTCTCAGGCTCTGAAATGACCTTCCTCGGTTGCTTGCCTGACTGTTCTCTCTCCATCAAGCTCCATCAGCACAAGGAGCTTTTTTGCTTATTCACCATCGTATCACCAGTGCTTGAAATAGTATTGGTAACTTTGTAGTCGCTCTATAAAAATGCATTGTGTGAATGAATGAATGTTGAGGATGGATTGTGAGGGAGTAGTGTTGGCAGAGGGGCGGAGCTGAGAGACACCACCGCAGGAAGACCAAGAGGAGACTATGATAATTCAGCCCCTGGGTGAGCAGGGGGGAGGTTGGGCAGGGGGGTGGGAGGGGATTGTCAGGGCCCGGGAATTAAGTGAATGCTGGAGAAAGGGAGAGAGCAGCCAGGACAAAGGGGACTTTTGAGCTTAGATGCCTGGGAGAACCATGGGACCAACAGTAGAAACAGAGAACGGGGTGGGAAATAAATAGTTCTGTTCTACTATATCTTGAGAGCCGTGTTTCTTAGAAACTTCGTATCATTATTTCTTTAATCACATCACAAAAGCAATCACTATTATGAAAGCAAAGAGGTTAGCCAATCGGAAATAGTCATTAGTTTATCTGGTTTTGTTGTTGTTATTCCTTTAAGGGTTAATTTACAAAGCATAACATCCGCTGTTTATTGAGTGCTTACTCTGTTTTAAGCATTGTTCTAAACACTTACATGTATTACTTCATTTCATCCTCAAAGCAACCCAATACATTAGGTTTTCTAACTATTCCCATTTTATACATGAGAAAATTGAGGCAGAGAAGGGTCAACTAACTATCACAAGGCCCTGCAGCTAATAAGTGGTGCCGTAGGAGTTTAAACCCAGGCAGACTAACTGCTCACACTATTCCTACAGAAATTTCATTAAACAAAAATAAAGATATTTTTATAACTGTGGCCATATTTGTTATATCAAGACAAAAATTAGTTGCCTAAAACTAACAAAATCAAACCCAGTGTCTGGGTTCAAGTTTCCAATCACAACCCCACTCTAAACAATAGCCGTCCCCATGATGCAAAGCACGTTCCCGATTAAAATACCCACCGTAAGAGAAATGCCTGCAATATTTCAGACAAGCTAAGTTTCATATGAAAGGCGAATATGAGTTTGAAAGAGTTCAGTAGATGGAGGTGGATTGATTGACATAGATACTACCTCTTACATGTTTAGAATAGCCCAATGCCCTGATTTCGTCCTGGCTTCCATTCCCCTTGAAGCCATTTCTTCCTGCAGTGTTACCCCTTTCTACGAGTAGCCCGCTCCATGGTAAAATGGGTCTCACCCAGGGAGCAGGGGCCCCGCAGCAGGCACCTACCTACCATACCCCACTTTCGGTGGCTGAGAGCACCTTCGGTGAAAAACTGTCTTGCCAGAGTGAAACTTCAAGAAATGATCCCATATGTTTTGTCCTGTTCATGTGCTAAGAGGGATGGTGGCAGCTTCCACTTTCAGAAGAGTTCAGAGACAAGGTCCCTGGACATCTTCCTCGACAGCTGTGAAGGGAACTTGGGGGGCAGATACTCTGCTTGACTGTCCCCCTCCTGCGCCTTCTACAGGTTCACCCAGGGTCCGTTCCTGGGTGGACAGAACACCATGGGCTTCGTGACTCATGTGGAAGAGCTTGGCCAAGCCTTGCGCAGGGATGACACCTCTGGACACCTTCTATGGGTGACAGACTGAGGGCCGTTTAATGTGCTAATTCCAATATCCTCCTAGGTTTTAAGGCCAGGTTCCTTTTCAACTCCCTGCCCTTGGGAGTGGTCTATGTCTAGGTATTCTACCCCTGGTCATCCCACTGATGGCTTCAGAAATCAAGCTCTATTTGCTGTGTTCCTCCCCGGAACACTGTCCTGGGGTGTCCTGATTGGGGGGGAGGGAGCTGAACACCACCAGAGCCCTGAGGCCATGGGACACGGAGATCATCTGTGCTTCAGGCTCTCTGGGTTAAGAGAGAGAGACGGGCTGTGCAGATCCAAGTACACAGAGGCCCGATTAGACCCTCAGGGTAACTGTCTCTGGACTGCAACAAGGTGTTTTGTAACAAGAGTCCACCTTTGGGCACAGGAGCCTGCAAAACTGTTCCAAGGGAACAAAAACTACTCTGGCCCATTAGCACAGGCGATTATACTAAATGAAAAGCCTAGAGATAACATAGGAAAGATTTGCATAGGCTGCTCTTACTGATTTTATTTACCATCACTAGAAATAGCTCTTCTGTACTGTTGTACACTAACGTATGAAAAGGAGCCAACTGATTACTGCAACAACCAAAAAAGAGTATATAAGCATGGGTCCCCTTTTTTGTTTTGGTTTGTTTTGTTTGTTTTTTAGAACAAATCCCTCAACCCGTGTTAACATTGTTAATCAACTATACCCAATATAAAATAAAAATTTTTTAAATCATCATAACAATAAAAAAAAATCAACCAGTGTTTGTGGGGACATCACGTTTCAGTAGAGGATGTCTTGATGAGATAGAAACCTCCCTCAAGATTTCCAAGTTGACTCAAGAGGTAACTGCCTGAAACTTAAACTTGTCCCTCCACACCTCCTGGGAGCTGCCTACCTCTAGACCTTGGACAGATACAACCTCTAGGACCTTGTCCATAACAGAGGGATCAAAAGCCTTCCTGCTGCCCAACTCTAGGGGGCTCCACTACCTCCTGCCTGCTTACTGCTGGAAAACTAGAACTCTTCGCACTGTTCAATAAATGGGCCACCTTTGGGCCCCCCACGCATTCACAGCTCTGGGGAATACAGATACCTGTCATCAATCACAACTGCCCCTTCGTTCATTGTCCCCACCCCTCACGCACCTGTCGATGGCGATGGCCAGCAGGGCGTTGGTGGAGACGTAGAGAGAGACGGTGCGCAGGTAGCTGACAGAGGCGCACAGCACGTGGCCGTGCTCCCAGGAGAGCTGGCGTACCACGTAGTAGTCCATCTCGAAGGGGCAGCAGACGACGGCCACCAAGAAATCAGAGATGGCCAGGTTGGCGATGAGCAGATTGGTGAGGTTCCGCAGCTTCTTGTAGCGGGCCAGGGCCGCGATGAAGATAAAGTTGCCAATACCACAGACCAGCATGATGCCCACCAGCGCCAGGCCAATGACAATTTTGGCAGCAAAGAAGGTCCGGGAATTGGTCACATCCTCATCTTCGTCCAAGGGCATATCATAGTCGCCATAGCTGAAGTTGAACGGGAAGAAAGCAGCTTGGGTTCCATGGGGGTCAAGCAGAGAAAAAGAGTTAGTTGAGGTGTTTGTGGCGCTCTCATCCATGACCCCCATGGTGACCTCCAGCTGGCCAGGTGAAGCCTTGAGCAGCGCTCCTGGGAATTCCTCTGGGGAGATGTCGTTAGGCTGATGTCTCCCCTTTCTGCTGAGACTCAGCTTTCCCTTAATGAGTCAGATTGTCCCTGCAAGCGTCCTTGGGGTCCAGTGTCCAAGCTCCACCCTAAGCCTTTGAAAGATATACAAACAATTGGCTACATATGTAAGTGAACCTGGCCAAATTTAAAACCATTCTATAGACGAAGCTGACCCATTAGCCACCTGCCCAGAGTGAACACTGGGTGATGGAGTGGAAATAAAGGAACCAGGGAAAGAAAACAAAGGAATCAAAATCACGTACCCACTCGTTCAGGGAAGGTTAGATTGCTACAGAGACAAACAAGCACTCACTCAGTTTATTTCCTTTCCAATGAAGATTCTGAATGTTGCACTTTTTCTCAGGGACCAAGGTTAGGAGTGTGGGGAGGCTGAAGAGAACCAAAGTGACCTGCTCCAAACTCCATTCCTTGTCCTGACAGCCTGAACTTTGTCCTTGTGGAATTGTCCCTTTCTGTAGCTTAAAGAATTATTCTGAATTCCACTGAAGAGGCAAGACTTTTGAGACAGGCCTGACTGCTCTCCATGCTTCTTTCCTTCTGGCAAAACACTGCTTTAAAATCAGAGCGTATGTAGCAGCTGCCTTCCCCTCTCCTCACTAGGTTTCCTGTTCCTACTTCCAAGTCTGCTGTGACCCTAGAAGCCAGGCACAGCATTTACCAAGGCCTCTCCTCAGACAGAGGCTGCAAGAGTGAAGTCCCAGCCTAATCATTGAGTGGCTTAGAAAGGGGACTCTGGAACAAAATCCTTCCTTGGCTGGTTGTGTGTCCTGAGATAAATAGCTTGAGCTCTCAGAGTTTCAACATCCTCCGGGCAAGAGATCAGTGATGTCTGTAAAGCATGGGGGTCCCTGGAGAGGGAGGATGTTACATCCTAGGACTGCAAGGAATTACTAGTGAGGACCCAGGCCTCCTCGGTCAGCTTCGAGGAAGAAGAGGGCACTCCTGACCCAGATGATGGGGCTGGGGTACCAGGAGGGGGTTGTCAGCTGCACCGGTGGGGATGGAGAACCAAGAGGGAGCCAGAATCCCCATGTCCCCTTCCCTCTCCCTGCAGCCCCAGTCCCTCCCAGAGCCTGCAAACATCAGGCCAGGTTGCTGGGATGTAAGAAGAGGGCTGGGGTCTGGAGAGCTCCACAGAGGGCAGGAAATCCAGAGAGGGAGGGAAAGTGTGAAAGCCTGAGGTTCCTGGGAAAGGGAGACACAGGGAAGACTCCTAGGACCCCCAGGAAAGCATGCTGCCCACATCCCTCAAAGGTGACATGTCTGGAGCCTGCCTTTGGGGGTAGAACTAAAGTCCCTCTGCACAGGGAGGCCCGGCCCCAGTCCCCCGTCTTTCCCCCAACACTTCACCTCCATTTTTCGCAGATTTCTTTCCTCCTCTGAGCATCGGGTCCTGCCCCTCTCAGGCCCTGCCCTTTGCTGCTATCATGTGTGAAGCAGAACCCAGAGCGGAAAGGTCAGAGGGAGCCAGGCTTGCCACCCAGGCAGGAAGGATGCAGTCGGCGTGGGACAGTCCTTGCCCCTCGCAGGCCCTGTGGATCTCCGAGGCGCGCCACCTCTGGAGAGGGACCCTGCAAGCTCGCTACCTGGAAGACTCAAAGTCACGTTTTTAAAGCAAAGAGCATAAAAACTTCTTGGGGAGACCGGGTGTTAGGAGATTTGGGATTTGGGGAGAAATTGTCCAGCGATCTTTTTTTCTCCTTCATTCTCACCTCCCCAAGAGGAACCCCATTGCCACCCGGTGTCCTCTGCAGCCCCTGCGTTTAGGGATCGCCCCCCTGGCCAGACCTACCAATCTCTGGAAGCATCTCTTTGCAGCCTCTGCTGATAAGCCCCCTCCTGCTCCCAACTTTGCCCTCGGAGCTTCAGAGGCTACGCCTAAGGACAGAAGGAGGGGACAGACCGGGTCCCCTGCAGAAATGAGCACGAGCGCGAGTCTCTTGAAAAGCCCCCTCCCCACTCAAAAGCCCCCGCGCCCTGGCGGCCGGTGCCGCGCGGAGTCCTCGGAGCATCGCCCCGGAGGGCGCGCTCCGTACCTGCGGCATCCCGGCGCCGGGCGGACAAGGTCCTGAGCTCTTCATTCCGGGTCCGGGGACACGAGCCGCTGCTCCCAGAGGCCCATAGGAAGAGCACAGGTCCCCTCTCTCCCTCCTCCGCTCGGGGCTCTTTCCCGGCTGGGCTCTGCGGGAGTTGCGCTCTCGCCGCCGCAGATCAGAGGACCGCGGCTCCTCGGCGTGGCCACCACCACCCCCCCGCCCCCCCTCGCTGTCCCCGCCCCGGCGACCGCGGGGCGCCCAGGGCCGGGGTGCCCGGCTCGGGGAGGCGTGCTCCGCCGGGTGCGGGAGGCACGAGGGGGAGGGGGTCCGGGCTCCAGGCAGGGGCACGTCGGGTCGCCCAGGCACGCGCGCGGCTGGGGACCCCGGGAGTCGCCCCGGGGCCGGAGTGTCGGGGACGCAGAAGCGGCAGCTCGAGGCGAGGACAGGCGGGAGGGAGCGCGCGTTCCCTGGGCTCAGGCTCCGGAACGGCCGCCTGGGGCGGGAACAAGGGCGGTGGAGCTCGGAGCCCGGCTCAGCGCGGACTGGGCGCCCCAGGCTCCCATCCCGCAGGGCTGCGCCCGCCCCGGGGCTCGGGACTGCTCGGCCGCTCACCTGGTCAGCCCCGGAGCCACCGCCAGAGAGGGCGGTCGGGCCCGATGAGCTGGCGAGATTTCAGAGAACCGGGAGGCGCTTCTCCTCCTGCCCACACAGCCCTCGCAGGAGACGCTGGGAGCGACCCAAAGGTAGTTCCCTCAGACAAGCCCAGCTGGACGCCGGGGTCAGCTGCATTTCAGCCGCTTGACCTCTGTGTTAGAGGCTCTTGAGAACCGCTTTCCGGAAAGCAAGGAAGTGGGGGGAGGGCAGCGGTGTGGATGCGGGAGAGAGAGGAGGCCTCCCACCCACCCAGGGATATCTGTTCCAAAAGCTAGGATGACCAGAGCTAACTTACAGAGCACAGATCTCCAAAAGTCTACAGATTTCTCAAGAACTTAAATATCAAATTAGCTTTTGATCCAGCAATTCCACGTCCAAAAAAGACTGAAAGCCGGGACTCAGATACTTGTACATCAATGTTCATAGCAGCATTGTTCACAACAGGCCAAAGGGTGGAAACAGCCCAAATGTTCATCAACTGATAAATGGATTTTTTAAATGTGGTGTACGCATACATTGGAATATTTCTTATCCTTGAAAAAAGGAATGAAGTATAAAAGTGTTGACGAGGATGTGGAGAAATTGGGACCCTTGCGTGCTGTTGGTGGGAATGTAAAGTGATGCGGTCACAGTGGAAGACAATATGGCAGGTCCTCAAAAGTTAAAAAAAAAAAAAAAGAATTACCATATGATCCAGTTATTTCACCTCTGGGTATATCCCCAAAATTATTGAAAGCAGTGTCTGAAAGAGATATTTGTACACCCATATTCATAGCAGCATTATTCACAACAGCCAAAAGGTAGAACCAACCCAAACGTCTATCAACAAATGAACGGATAAATAAAATGTAGTAGGTACATGCAACGGAGTATTTTACAGCCTCTAAAAGGATGGAAACTCTGACACATGATAGGATATGGATGAACCTTAAGGACATTATACTAAGTGAAATAAGCCAGTCACAAAAAGACAAATACTGCATAATTCCACTTATATGAGGTACCTAGATGCATCAAAATCATAGAGACCAAAAGTAGAATGGCACTTGCCAAGGGCTGAGGGGGTAAGGGAAGGGGAGTTTCTATTTAATGGGTACAGAGTTTTAATTTTGCAAGATGAAAAGAGTTAGGGTGATGCATCGTGGTGATGGTTGCATAGCAATATGAATGTACTTAATTCACTTAACTGTACACTTAAAAATGGTTAAGATGGTAAATATTATATGTATTTTGCCACAATAGAAAAAATGGGGGAAAAAAGAAATGAAGTCTTGATACATGCTACAATATGTATAATAATATATGTATAATAAATATATGTATTTAATATATGTATAATAAATATATGTATTTAATATATGTATAATAAATATATGTATATAATAATATATGTATAATAAATAATATGTATAATAAAAACATTATATTAAGTGAAAAAAGCCAGACACAACAGGATAAACACATGACTCCACATATATGAGGTACCTAGATTAGGCAGATTCATAGAGTCAGAAAATAGAATGAGGAAGAGGAATGGTGAGTTATTGTTTAATGGACACAGAATTTGTTTGGGTTGATGACAAAGTTCTAGAAATGGATAGTGGTAATGGTTGCACAACATTGTGAATACACTTAATTTCACTGAAGTGTACACTTAAAATTGTTTAAAAACAAAACAAAACAAACAAACAAACAAAAAACATAAGCCATGGGCTTCCCTGGTGGCGCAGTGCTTAACAATCCGCCTGCCAATGCAGGGGACACGGGTTCGAGCCCTGGTCCGGGAAGATCCCACATGCTGCAGAGCAACGACGCCTGTGCGCCACAACTACTGAGCCCACGCACCACAACTACTGAAGCCTGTGCGCCTAGAGCCTGTGCTCCGCAACAAGAGAAGCCACCGCAATGAGAAGCCCGCACACCACAACACGCAGCAACAAAGACCCAACGTAGCCAAAAATAAATTAATTAATTAAATTAATTTATTTTAAAAAAAAAAAAAGCCATGGAAGAGCTCAGACCTCCTTAGTAAGGCATCAAAATTTGGCCTCCAGTTGTCCACAATGGAAATGGAGCTGCCAGGGGTCTGGACTTTTACTCCTCTTTGCCACTATCAAACTTCAGGCAAGTCACAGAACTTTTCTGAGGCTCCCTTTCCTCATTCACTAAATGAATGAGTTGAGCTTGCACTAGGAAACCACTGCCAGGTTCCAGCACTTCATACAGTATCCTCCCCTGGCCCATATCCCTCCATGGACACCATCTTCTGTTATTTCCACAAAACTACTGTCTTTTGCAAAAATGCTCCAGCCTTTCACATTTCTGAGTCTCATGTCCCCTGGGACATGGAACACGATAGCGGTTAAAAGCATGACAGATAGAGTCAGCTATCTCCTTTCTACCTAGTACTGCACACAGGGGCTGTGTGACCTTGGACAGTGTGCTAACCAAAGCCTAGCTTTCCCACTTGTAAAATGGGTGACAGTAGCTCCTACTGCACAGGACTGTTGTGAGGACTGGGTAAGATGAGGCAGGTAAAGTGCTTGGTGCAATGCAGGCCCCTGATAAATGCCACCAGTTACTCTCACTCTGTGAGAGTATATTCCATATATTTCCATATATTGCTCCCTGAGGTCCTAACCAACCCTTGAGATCTACTCATGTGTCATTTCTTCCAGGAAGCATTCCTTGATTCCCCCAAGGCTATTCAAACCTTTCCTTGCCACTTGGTGCCTCTCTTCAAATGTATTTCTGTGTACCAATTTGCTTTCCATCTTGCACAGTTTCCTGAAGAAGAGGTATGTCTCATTCATTTTTGAATCCTGTTCTGTATTGTTTCTCAAACTTTCCTGATGATAAGAATCATCTGGGGTGCTAGTTAAACATATGGATTCCTTGAACCCGCCCCAAACTCAGGGAGGATATAAGATAGACACATGTTGACCTGTCATTCCATATAGCATATATGTGTTCATTCCACATAGCATGTCTTCCTATTTACTCAGAAAATCAAAAACAAAGCACAGAGTGCATTAGTTATCTATTTCTGCATTCCAAATCACCCCAAAACTTCAGAGCTGAAAGCAACAAATATGTATTACCTCACTGAGTTTCTGAGGGTCAGGAATCTGGGAGTGGCATAGCTGGGTGGTTCCAGGTTCAAGGTCTGTCATGAGATTGATGTCAAATTGTCAGCCAGGGCTGTACTCTCATCTGAAGGCTCAACTGGGGTGGGGCTGGGGGATCCACCTCCAAGTTCACTCACAAGGTTGTTGTCAAGCCTCTAGTTTTCACTGGCTGTTGCTGGAGACTTCAGTTCCTCCTCATCATGTGGGGTTCACTCTAGGCTGCCCGAGTGACCTCACTACATGGTAGCTGACCTCCCCTCTTCTGCAATATGCTATTTTTCACACACTCGTGCACACCCTGCCACAGCGTTGGCGGGGGCCACACAAGTGTGTGAATACCAAGAGGGGGATCATTGGGGACTGATTTGGAGGCCATCATGGAGGCTGGGTACCATGCAAAACTTAGAATTTTCCTATCTCCCCTTCAAAAACCTGGCAATGAATGGTTCTTGAGGCTAACAATAATGCTAGCCACAATGAAGACATTTTTGACCTTCAGAGTAGTGAGGTACTGGGTGACTTCTGGAGTTGGAGTCATGAGGGCATAATTGGAAGAATTTATTGACCAGGACCCCCATGGGGGAAATGGAAATATTAGAAGCAGATATAGTCTGGCAGGTTCTATGCACTGCAGCTCTTGGTGGGGACTCCTTTGAAGGACTTAGTCCCTACATGTCAGTTTCTGCCAAAGGCTTCAGGGGATCCCCCTCCATCTGTGAAGCAGACATCTGGGGCCCAATTTTAATAATTCATCTCTGTGACAGAGTTAAACCTAGGCTTATGGCAAAATCTGGAAATAAAAATTTTTTTTAAAAAAATAAGGAAAGGAAATGAGTTTTAAAAAATCTGGAACTCCAATGATGTAATTTCTTTTTCAAATGTGTAGCCCCAAAGACACCAATGACCTGGAAATTTTTTCTGTGGTTAGAGTCTCCTGCTGCAAGGGGCACATTCCTTGCTTCATCCCACCTGCAAAGCAAGTCCCAATATCTGAGAGAATTTCACCTCAGGGAGCCCTCACTCAACAAAACCAAAAGAAAGAACTCATACGGAAAGCACTCTTTTAGTGCTTTTAGGTACCCCTCACCCCTAAATAATGTTCTTGAGCTACCTTGGACTTTTTTCCTTTCCTATTCCACTGGCAGGAATCATCCCAAAGGTGCTTTGAAATTTCATTTCTTCATCACATCATTCTATAATTATGTCCTTTGGTTTAGACATGAACGTTTAACATCTTGGGGCTTTTTTCAGCCATGCAACTCCCGTGTTGCTCTAGTAAATACCACTTAGAAACCCAGCTCAAGGAGAGCCTTAGAGGTCCTTCAGTGAGCACTCTCATAGCGAGAAAAGAGCAAACAGATGCTCAAGAGGAAAGGCCTTTAGCCCAAGGGAACAGAGTAGCGTGACTTCAGAGCTCAGACTGGAATCCAAGTCTCCTGAAATTTAGCTCAGCCCCGCCTCTCTGCTTAGCCACACCCACAGGACACATTGCTACCTGATTTCAATTTACCTCTCTTTCCATGCTCCTTGGCTCCAGGGTTCAGCCACAATTCCTCCTGTCTGACAAAGTTTACTAAATCAGCTTATTTTCTGCTTTCATCAGATTTGTTCCCTGGGCACACACTCTCATCCAGTGCCATGAAAAAAATCAAGAATTCCTGGAAGACACCCAGAGCTGGCTCAGAACTCATCCCGCCTCCTTTTTCAATGACCTCCCCTGTACTCGAGCCAGCAATGCTTGATCGGCTTCCCAAAGCCCACTCAGCAGGTTGTTTGGACTGCTCTCTGCCGTTCCTCTCCAGCTCCCCAAATCCCTCTGGAGGAGATGTGAAAGGAGATTCAGCTAGGCACAGAGACATGCTCTCATTCCTGATGGAAACGCAAACATGCCAAAGATGTCAAATCTCTTGTTACTTTCATTGGTTTGATGCCATCCCTGACAACTTCTTAATGGTCCACTATATTATTTATATATTTATCTGGAGAAATAAACAGGTCATGGCTTATAAGAATGTTTTTTTTGAAAAAGAAGAGAAATAAGAGGATATTTTACTTATGAATATCAAAATATTATGAAGGCTCAAGAAGACAGCAGGTAATGAGTTTGAGCAGAAAGTGCGCTCACTGTTAAGATCTGGATACATCCCGGCATGAAGTCTAACTGTGGAATCATCAATCTGGAATATTTTACATGGGGACTGTAATGCAGCTGACCCATGGTGTCTGCCTCGGATTCCAATCTTCCTAGCTAAGTCCCAGGTGAAGGGGCTACAGGCAGCAGGACTCTGGGACACAAGACAAAACAGGGAGGGCTGTTTGGGGGCTCCTGGTACACAGTGGCTAAGAAAGGCCTTCTCTCCTTGTTTAAGAAACATTGCCTGGTTCTAATGCAATGAGGACCACATGGAATGCCAGGGTGCCCCGGCACCTTGCAGCTCAGCTTCTGAAGATGAGATGGGTCCTTTCCACTGACTTAATGCGCTCTCAGAGGGAGTAGCACAGTCAGGCCCCCAAAAGTCTTTATGGAGGATGTGCTGGGACGTTGAGAAGAAGGTGAGAGGATTATTCAAGAACTGGAATGATAACCACCACTGCCTCACGCCCCACCGCAGAGACTCCTAGAGATAAGGGGCTGGAATGTTCTGATTATGGAGGTGGTGGCAGAAGTGAGTTATATCTTTATGTGGGCCCACTGTACCCACAGGCTAGGGAATCCTGGTGAGACTGGAGTGACAGGAGAATTCATTACAAAGGAAGGAGCCCCCATCACTTCTATCACCAAGTATAACACTTAGAGAGAGAGTTGGTGAATCATAGCCATCATCTTACTACGTACTTTGTACTCACATTGTCTACTAGTATTCTTTGATTCAGATAGTTCATTCTTATAGTTTCTTCTAAGGAAAAAAAGAAATATTCATAACACTATAAAATAATAAAATGTAAGAAAAACCCCAAAGTCATCAAAACTGGGTTACCAGTTTCCTAGGGCTGCCGTAACAGAGTACCACAGACTAGGTGGCTTAAAGCAACAGATATTTATTCTCTCATAGTTCTGGAAGTTAAGTCTGAAATCAAGGTGTTGGCAGGGCCATGGTCCCTTTGAGTCTCTAAGTAGAATCCTTCCTTGCCTCTTCCTAGCTTCTGGTGGTGGCTGTCAGTCCTTGGTGTTCCTTGGCTTACGGCTGCATCACTCCCATCTCCGCCTCCATGGTCACATAGCCTTCTTCTCTGTGTGTCTCTGTCTTTATATGGCATTTTCCTCTTATACGGACACTAGTCATATTGGATTAGGACTCACCCTGATGACTTCACCTTAACTTGATTATATCTGCAAAGACCCTATTTCCAAATAAGGTTACATTCGCAGGTACTGGAAGTTAGGATTTCAACATATCTTTTGGGAGGACACAATTTAACCCATAGCAAGTATACTGTGATACATTTATGTATGACGGAATACAATGTAGCTATCAAAAATAGGACTATGAAATCAATCTATGCTGTTAGAAGTCAGGACAGAAGGACAGTGGTTACCCTTGGGGAAGAGAGGTCACAGGCAAGAGCGATTTGGAGGGTTTTGGGGGTGTTAGTAATATTCTTCTTCTTGATCTAATAGCTGGTTACATGCATGTGTTCAGTTGGTAAAAATTCATCCAGCTGTACACTTATGAAATGTACACATTTCTGAATGTACAATATATTTCAGTGAAACGTTAATTAGGACATAGTGCTGTAAAAGTATATTGACTGACATGGAAAGATAGTCATGATACATTACTGAATGGAAAAACATCAGGTAACAAAACCATATTGCAATATGATTCCATTTGTAGGGGAAATGGATGCATCATCTAGAGAAGAAAATGTCTGGAAGGGCAGAGGAAATTGCTAACACTCAACTCAGAGTGGAAAGAAAATACAAGTGTTTTCCCCCTCATTTCCACTATTTGTATTTTCTGATTTTTTTATTGAAGCTATATTATTTGTATAATCCTTTAAATTTCATAAGTTAGAAAAGGGTGAATTAATTACAACAAATAGGAGATTCACCTATTAGGGGAAATCATTAATTTAGATCTTTATTTCACCACTATATTTCAAAATGCAATAAGGAAGGATTAAAGAGTTAAATTCAAAGAATTAAAAACTGAAAGAAAACACTGATAAAAATTTATGAGATTCATGAGATCTCAGAGTGGTAAAGCCTTTACAAAGCAAAAAACAAAAAGGTAATAGATGAACCCCAAAGGCAATGGATAGATTTTTCTACATTAAAACATTTGAAAGTCAGAAAAACCATAAACAAAACTAAAAGATAAATGTCAAACTAGGAAAAATATTTATGGCAAATATTGCAAACAAAAGGTCAAGATCCTTAGTATATGAAGTAGTGTTACTTTGTAATAAGGAAAAAGCTGGTACTTGGAAAGAATAATGGGCAAAATATACAAATAGGCAATTCACAAAAAGAAATGCAAATAACAATAAAATGTATTTTAAAGTGCTTACTCTCACCAGTAATCCAAGAAATTTCATCTAAAAACAATGGGATAAAATTTTGCCTATCAAATTAACCAAGATCACAAAATGTAAAAATGGAAATTGGATCAGTAGCTTAATTTAAGAATTCAAATCAACACTCTCACTTTGGGAATATCTTAAGCTTTCTCTGATTCTTCAGCCTTTACTGCATTCTGCCCAGAGTTGCTTTATAATAAATGTGAATTGATCCAGTTGATTTCACACAACCATATTTCCCCCTTCTGATTTTTAATCTGCCTGACATTTGCTTGAATTTCAGCCAGGAGAACAGCCACAGGCACAGGGCCAAGAAGATGATGTCATTCCACAGAAAGTCAAGTGTCAGAGTTCTGTGCTCCTTGTATGTGTAGAGAAAGGCACAGGAGCAGGCTGCACTCAAATTAAATGTAAAAATGTGTAATTAATCTTTTGCATGGTTTATTGAATAAGTTACAAAACTGTCTTGCATTCAGACCATTTTCAAATTGTGTGTGTGTGTGTGGTGTGTGTGTGTGTAGACGGTTGTGCAGGGGAGTGGGGGGAGGTGGAAGACAAGTGATATGCATGGCAAACCCCTGGAAGCACTTTTATCACTGCCAAAAGCCAGACTATAGTGATATAGCTCATCTAATGAAACTGCTCTCAATGTTGATTAACCAAAAGGCGGGGGAGGGCTGAAAGCCGTGAATATTGAGACAAAGGACTAGGACTTCCTGTAATTTAGGTAAAGTAGAGCAGAAGCCATCACTTGGAAGGAAGGGTCTGAGAAGAGTTGAAGCTGCCCAGACAGAAATGCCACTTTGTATGGCAGCACTTAACCTCCTCATCAGCTTTTTACCTGTTGATGATGTCATCTCATCCATGTTCAGGTGTCTCCAGACTCTACGCTCACCTGCACCTGCTCGTGCTCTCTCTCTCTCCCCACATCAGATACTATTCTCAAGAATAAAGAATATGTGTGTGTGTGTGTGTGTGTGTGTGTGTGTAGTGTTTAATTAGGCATAGTATGTGAAGTATATATTTCCCATGTTTTTAAGTTTTGTCTGTGATCACAAAAGTAATATGTGTTGTTGTTAAAAAAAAACAAACCTCAAACCATACTAAGTATAGAAAATGAAAATTCTCACACTTACCTTTATCCCTAATCCCATTATTAGCAGTTTGGTGTGGGTATTTTCCTAAAAACAGAGTATCTTAAAACAACCTTATATAAAATTTATTAATGTGATACTAGCATATGTCAATGTATACTTTAAATATACAAATAGAGACAATCGACTATAGAGTCACAAATGTTCAAAATACCCACCTCAGGACCAGAGGCTGTTACCGGTGTAACAGTCTACTAGTGGGTGTGGTTCTTTAGAAGACTCTCTGTGTACGTATTAAAGAAACCAGTCAGAATAATCTGTGCTTTGGTAGAATTCCAAGCTCAGACTATTTTCCGTGGGGAGATTGTCTCCTGGAACCCATGAGGAAAAGACAGTAATGCAGCTACTCTGCATCTCAGTCATGCTCAGGCAGGAAATAGGTGAGCCTTGCCCTGCAAGAGGATGGAACTCCTCGGAGTAGGTGGCAGGAGGCGCGGAGAGGCCGTATGGAAGGTCCAGCGGTGGAAGTGAACTGCCCTGGTCTTAGAGAGACAAGATGGTTGTGCGGCCAGACCCTGCTTCTGCTTTTCTGATTGACAAAGGGGACAGCTGTGAGCAAAGGCTTGGCGGTGTGTTGGAGCCCCAGGTGCCAGGCAGCAGGCCTCAGTGCCACCTCTAGCCAGGAAAGCAACTAGAACTGGCCCTAAGCGCCCAGTAGAGGGGAGAGATGCATTCTGGTATCGGAGGCAACAGCGCGGAAGAGAGGCTTCTGCTTACAGTCTCTCAGTTTTGTGGTTTAAGCCGTGACAGTCACAGAACTCAGCTACACACCCCGGTGGAACCAGGTCAGGGAACGGTGTGAAGTCCTCCAGCCTCAAGCTGAGTTCTGACCCCATTAGCTAGACAAGAGCACACAGAACTGGGCTATGGATACCAAAGAGTATCCAAAGCTCCCTGACTCCCCTGCACCATCCTCCTACATCAAGGGCTTCCCTGTAACTTTTCCCCAATTTGCCAGGCTTCTGGATGAGACTGTCCAGGGTGTCTCCTACACAAACTACCCAGACAAGAAGGCATGCAGAGGCTGAAGCCCTGCCCACACACCTCGTGCCAAGCTGATGGCCTTCCTGCGGCCTGAGTCCACCCAGAGGAAGAGGTGCCTTTAGACAAATGAAATGCTAGCAGTGGCCCAGAGTCTGTCTACTGGATCAACACTTGGTCCTTAAAAGTCTTCGCTTTATCAATTCAGCATGCCAGTTGATCATTTGCATCCAACTTTGTATTCCTCCATTCTACATTCTGTTGGGTAAAGAGGCTCCAGGACTAGGCTGGAAGGCTAACATGCTGGGCTCAAATTTCTACCCTGCTGTTGTCTGTGTGGTGGTGTACAGCTTGCCTACCTTCTCTGGGATTCGGCTTTGCCATAATCGCTAAGAATCTCTAAGATCCCTTCAAGCTCTAAAATTACGTGATTCCTTTGGGCATCAAGTTTGAGAGATTTCCACACGGTCAAATTTGCTCCAACTAGTCAGATGATCTCCTTGGGCTTTGAGATCATGGCCTCCACCCCTGAGTGGCTGCCGGGAGAAGCTGGAAAGCGTACCTTTGTTAAGCCGACCACACTCTCACTGAAGCCAGCCACCTTCACTTCCACATCCTTCAGACCCTGGTGCATGTCCCTGAAGATGTCCTGTGGTTGCCATGAGATCCCATCCCACTCCATCTCCCAAAACTTCCAGTGGTAGCACTTAAGCTTCTTTTGTAGCTGGAAGAAGATTTGAGTAGATTTCTGGTTCTTCAAAGACCTGCTTGATGTGGGTGGCCTGCTGCTTGTCTGCACTGCTGGCAAGTTTCAACTACTCATCAGCGTTGTCCTCTGGGATGTTTGTACAACCTCGATCTGTTGTGTAAACTTCAGGTCTTCTGGTGCAGGTGAGCGATAGCAGCCTTTGTGCGCTGAACATCTCGTATTCCATCCATGGAATCCGTTGGATGCTGCCATCAATGCGAGTGGAAGTCTGGGCAAGGCTACTTACTTCCAACTACTCCATTCATTCTTGGTTGAAATGCAGCGGCAACACAAGCTATTTCCGTCACAGTTAAGCTGGTAGAAGCATCAGTCATAGCTTAGAGACTTGGGCTGGCCTGACTATAACAACTGCCATCTTCTGGCCAGATTTCCTATTCCTATTGATTTGGTGACTTCCCCTTGTGGTCTCTGGCTTGCCCCACCTACTATGAAAATTCATCTCTTCCTTTGTCTTGGATGGCAGTTGGATCTGCTGTAGGACTCATTCAGAGCTGTGGGGTGGGTGGAGACACCATCAGTCTTAGCACATGCGTTCTTGCTTTCTAGATCCATTTCAGGCTCGGGTCTACCTGAATTTGCTGCACATCGTGTGGAGACAAGGATGACCTCCTGTGCTGGTGTTGAAAGAGATGCTTCCAGCCTTGGCCCATCACATTATTGTTCTCCAAAGCATTATGGGTCATTTTAACAATGTGTGTTCTGATTCTGTCTGCTTTCTGGCCTCTGCATCCGCAAAGTAGTAAATGTGGCATTTTCTACTTTGATAATTTCTTGATGCTATTTTTCCTTTCTCTCTCTTCCCTCATTAAGGAAGGTTTGCAACTAAGTCACCCTTCCCTGACCTGGGACACTGTACCAACGGTCCAGCCCCTCCACCCTGCCTCCCAAACCATACCTTTTGGTTCTTTACAACACATTGTATCTTTGATGCTGACTGTCACCATGAAAGCTTTCACCTGACTCAATGAAACAACAAGTACTCTTTTGCTAATGACTTAGCTGCGTGATTGGGTGACTAGACTATACTTGGAGGCAGTAGCAGGAAATGACAAGCTACGCTAATTGCAAAATTCTTTGGATCTGTTTTTGATTCCGTGCAAGGGATGTGGTAAAGTAGTGGAAACTGAACTAAATATAGGTTCAGCTCTGGCTCTGCCACTAATTAGCTGTGTGGCCTTGAAAATGCTACTTTACCTTTCAGGTCTCAATTTCCTCACTCATTCAAAAATATCATTTGAGTATCCTTATGTGCCAGGTGCTGTGTTTATCACAGGTAAAGAGAACATGGTCCAGATCCCTTTGTTGGTGTGTAACACAAAGAAAGAAAGAAAGAAAAGTAAGAAAGATAAGAAAAGGAAGGAATGAAGAAAGAGAGGAAAAGATGGAAGAGAGGATGGGGTGCAGGGTGGAGAGATAAATTAGGAGTTTGGAATTAACATATACACACTACTATATATAAAATAGATAAACATCAAGGACCTACTGTATATCACAAGATACCCGGTACTGTATATCTTGTGATAACCTATAATGGTAAAGAATCTGAAAAAGAATAAATATTATATATATATTATATATATATATATTATTGTTGTATACCTGAAACTAACACAACATTGTAAATTAACTATACTTCAGTTTTTTTTAAAGGTCAAAAAAGGGAGCAATAATCACAAATTATAATATAAAACTGAGCATTTTTCAGCTTTTTCTTTATCCATAGAACTATTTACTCAAAGAAAATCTACCAAGGCAGCCCATGAGCTGACCTGGTTGATCTCCACCTCTCTCATACATGGCACTCTGCCCTTGTTCAGCCCATGCCTGCCTTCTCATTCCTTCTGGATCATGCTAAACCCTCTCCCACCTCAGGGTCTTGGCATTTGCTGCTCCTCTGCTTATAACACTGCCCCTACATTCTCAGATGGCCTGATCCTTCGTTTCCTTCATATCTTTGCCTAAATTTCACCTGAGAAAAGACACCTCTGTTAAAACTATCTAAAATAATTCTGTGTCTTCCAGTGCCCTTCCTACCTGACCCTGCCTTGTTTTGCTTTTCTTTGTTTTTCTGGGGTTTTTTTTACATTTAATTCTAGAAATTATATACTCATTCTTTGTCTCACAAATGTAAATTTCATGACAAGGCATTTGTCTTATTAATTTCTAAGTTCTTAGCTACTAGTACAAGGCCTGGGGCAGAGTAGGAGCTCAATTAATATTTGTTAAAAGAACATGGGGAGAAAAAACTAATGTGGAGTTGGTTTTGTTGAAACATTAGGGAAGGAACTAAGTCCTACACCATCCTTTCCCTCCCGATGTAGCCCGTGAGGACACTTCCAGGTCTAACACCGTAGGATTTCATGAATCCATTCATCAGGAAAGAGGTCTCATGTGTTAAACTTTATTCATTATTCTTTTTTTTTTAAATTCCAAAATTTGTACTTTGTTCTAAGAATTATGCTAGTAGTACAAATAGCATTATCTATCCTGTCTTGCAGTTCATGGTCTACCTATGAAAACAAATTAATCACAATTGTAATATGACAGATGAGCTGGGAAGACAGAGTAGCTATATGCAGGGCACCTCAAATTCCTCATCTATAAAAGGCATATTTACTTTTTTTTTTTTTTTTTTTTTAAGGCAGGAAGAGACATGGAATTTTTTTTTTTTAAACAGATGTAACTTTATTTATTTATTTATTTATTTTTGGGTGTGTTGGGTCTTCGTTTCTGTGCGAGGGCCCTCTCCAGTTGTGGCAAGCGGGGGCCACTCTTCATCGCGGTGCGCGGGCCTCTCACTGTCGTGGCCTCTTGTTGCGGAGCACAGGCTCCAGACGCGCAGGCTCAGTAGTTGTGGCTCACAGGCCCATTTGCTCCGCGGCACGTGGGATCTTCCCAGACCAGGGCTCGAACCCGTGTCCCCTGCATTGGCAGGCAGATTCTCAACCACTGCGCCACCAGGGAAGCCCCATATTTACTTCTTGACTTCAAATTTTGTTATAAGAATGAAATGAGAAAATGGATATGAAATTGCTTGAAATACTGCATAACATCTTCAAATGTCCAGTATTGGTATGGTTATTCAAGATCAGATAGGACTTCAGCAAAATGGTAGAGTAAGGAACTCCAAAAAGTACGTCCCTCCATGAAAGCAATGAAAAAAACGTCAAAAACTGTAAGAATCAGTTTTGATAGGAATCTGGAAATTAACCAAAGGCTTGCAATAACACGGGGAGCACTCATTCAAGAAAAACAGCTAAATTTATGTTAGAATGGTTAACTTTGTGGTGTTTTAACTTACCCTAGTCCAACCACCCACTCCCCAGCTCAGTAACAGCCTTGAAAATAACGGTCCCCATTCTCAATACCAGAGAGAGCAGAACAAACCCCATTCACAAAGAATTGTCATTATTTGACCTACTAGTGACTCTTTGGAAGACTGCTTGAAAGGCTATCTTCATCTCACTTGACTCAAAACACAACTAGTACTAAAGCCACTACCCAGGAACATTTGTCAAAAACAATTACAAGGAAATATTTTAGCCACGGCTGCCTGAGGCAATGGATAACAGCTGGACAAACAACAGACTAACCTGGAAGCTTGAAAAGAAAAAGTAAGGAATGAAGAACTTTGAAGAGCTCCTAAACATTTCCGGGAGTATAGAAGGCTACATACATGCCCAGAGCTGTGTACCTGCTCAAGAAAGACCCAAGAAGCCCTACACTCTCATTACTGGCAGACCTTGAGACTCTGCACAAGCATAACGTGAAGCTTAGGACAGAGCTGTAAACTTCCAGACTAGATGCTAAATGTATGCCTCAACACTCACAGAGAGCCTGTTGGCAAAAGCTGTAAGAATTTTTGGTTCTAAGTGTTTAAGGAAATCTCTGTCCAAATCATTAGGTAACCAATAAATGAACAGACCAGAAACATCAGTAGCCATACATGGCAAAGAATACAGACTTTACAGAATTAGTTCAGAAAAGCCACTCAAAAACAAAGACCAAAAGTACAGCAAGCAGCAACAACAACAAATCCTAGGGAGGGAGGATAATCTGATTTCCAGAGTTGCCCACATAATATTCAAAAAGTGCAGTTTTCAACAAAATATTACAAAGGATATGAAGAAACAATACACAGTGAAATATAAAAGCAATCAATAGAAACTATACCTGAGGAAATCCAGATGTTGGACTTACTAGACAAAGACTTTAAATCAGCTGTTTAAAAATATGTTCAAAGGAAACCATAGAGAAAGAACTAAAGAAACTAAGGAGAGTGTCTCATCAAATAGAGAATATTCTGGATTTGAAAAGTACAATAACTGAAATGAAAAATTCAATAGAGTAGCTCAGCAGCAGATTCAAACAGGCATGAAAAGAATCATCAGGCTTGAAGAAAGTTGATTGAAGTTATCCAGTTTCAGAAAAAAAGAGGAAAAAAAAAATGAACGGAGCCTAAGAGACCTGTGAAACACCACTAGGTATATCAACATATGTACAAATGGGACTCCCAGAGGACAGGAGTGAGAGAAAGGGAATGGAAGAACATTTAAAGAAATAATGGTCAAAATCTTCCTGAATTTGATTTTTCAAAATTAAAAAAAAATTAATCTACACATTCAAGAAGCTCAAGAAACTCCAAGTGGAATCACTTCAAAGAGATTCACACAGAGCTGCATTACAATCAAACAGTTGAAAGTCAAAGAGACAATCTTGAAAACCACAACAGAGAAGTGACCCATGTACAAGGGATAATCAATAAGATTAACAGCTGATTTACCACCAGAAACTATGTAGAAATATCATATCCAAAGTGCTGAAAGAAAAAAATGAACAAAAATTAATACAACATATCCAGACTTATGGGATGCAGTAAAAGTACAGTGGAGAGGGAAATTTATAGCTATAAATACCTACTTCAAAAGTAATAAAATCAATATCCTAATCTTTCAAGTTAAGAGACTTGGAAAAAAAGAGCAAACTAAACTCACAGCAAGAAAAAGGAAATGATATTTTAATGGAAATACACAAAATAGAGAATAGAAAAATACAGAGAATCAATGAAATGAAAAGTTGGTTATTTCAAAAGATCAACAAAATTGAGAAAACTTTAGCTACCCTGACCAAGAAAAAAAGAGAGAAAAATACTAAAATCTTGAATGAAATGACTAAAATTAGTAAAAGCAGGAATGTAAAGTGCTAAAAACCACAATTACCAAAACTGACCCAAGAAGAAATAGAAAATCTGAATAGACCTAAAACAAGTATAGAGATTGATTTAGTCATCAATAAGTTACAACAATGAAAAGCCCAGAACCAGATGGCTTCACCTGTGAATTCTATCAGATGTTTAAAGAAGAATGAACACAAATCCTTCTCAAACTCTTATAAAAAATAGAAGAGTAGTGAAAACGTCCGAACTCATTCTATAAGAACAGTATTACCCTGATATAAAAACCAAAGGTATCTTAAGAAAGGAAAATCATAGATCAATATCCCTTATGAATATAGCCATTAAAATCCTCAACAAAATACAAGCAAACCAAATCCAGCAACATAGAAAAAGGATTACACATCATGACACAGCAGAATTTATCCCTGGAATGCTGACTCAGTATATGAAAATCGACAAAGAGACCATATTAATAGAATAAAAGGCAAAAAACACATGATAATATCAACTGATACAGAAAAAAATCTGACAAAACCCAACGCTCTTTCATCATAAAAATGTTCAACAAACTAGGAATAGAGGCAACTTCCTCCACCTTATAAAAGACATCTATGAAAAACTAACATCACACTTAATGGTAAAAGACTAAAGCTTTCACTCTAAGATAAGGAACAAGACAGAGATATCTATTCTCACACTTCTATTCAACATTGTACCAGAAGTTTTAGCCAGGGCAATAAGTAAAGAAAAAAAAAGAAAGAAAAAAAATTCCAAAATAAAATTAAGAAAACAACTGTATTTACAATAGCATCAAAAAGATAAAATCCTTAGGAGTAAATTTAATCAAGATAGTGAAATACTTACACGTTGAAAACTACAAAACATTGTTGAAAGAAATTAAAGAAGACCTAAATAAGTGGAAAGATGTCCCATGTTAATAGATTGGAAGACAATATTATTAAGATGGCAATACTTCCCAAAGGTCTACAGATTCAATGTAATCCCTATCAAATTCCAAATGCCTTATTTTAGTAATGCACCATTATTGTAGCAAAGGCTAACTAAGACAATATATACCCAAGGGAAATGAAAATATATGTTCATTCATTAACTTGTACACGAATGTTCATAGCAGCATTATTCACAGTAACCAAAAACATCCAAATGTTCATTAACTGATGAAAGTATAACAAACGATGTGGTATATCCTTACAATGGAATATTATTCAGCCATAAAAGGAAATGAAATAATTTCTCTTGCTGAAAAAGAAATAACATGCTGCAACATGGGACATCTTAAAAACATTATGTTGAGTGAAAGAAGCCAGACACAAAAGATCACATATTACATTTTTAAGAAATATCCAAAAGAGATATCCACAGGGACAGAAAGCACAATGGTAGTGGGAAATGGGGAGTGACTGCTTAATGGTTACAAGAGTTTCTTTTGAGACGCTGAAAATGTTGTAGAACTTATTACAATGGGTGGTTGCACAACTGCTGTGCAACACTGTATTGTTGCTGCCCGCAGCACTATACCCACCATCTTCATAGGTCTTCAGACTCCTGTTGCTCCTGTGAAAAAGAAGTGTTTCCATCTTTAGCTATATTTTAATTCCTATTCTAGTAACTGCCTCAGAGAAGATAGGATATGACTGTACTAAGGTCCTCTGGCTATGGGCCAAATTCCATTCAATTCAGTTCAAGTGTTTAAAGTACCTCTCTCCCCAGCTAAAGCAGAAATTAACAAAACGTTAAACCATTGGTTATTCTATTTTCTGTAGCCTTACTGCTAGGAAAATGAACATTTAGGTTCTATCACACATGCCAAGTCCTGAACTGAGCCCAGGATAAGGGTTTGTCACAGGGCATGGCCAGTAGACCAGCATTTTCATGGGGCACAAAGGCCTGCTCTGTGGAACCTTTGCAAGAAGGACAGAGACCCAGTTCAAAAGTCAGTAATTTGAGTAATCAGCAGGCAAAAGCTTCAGCAAAAGTAGTTAGTAGATTTTTTCTTTTAATCCGTGTAGTCTTTTATTCATTCAGTTTCATACTCCCTGCCTGGTAGACTTTTCAGATTAAAAAATAAAAATAAACCAAAACAAAACAAAAAACAACAGCATTCACAGTCAATATTTTACCTATGCACAGTGTCTTCGCCTGAGGTGCATTTCCGGAAATGGAGGAGACTAACTCCCAAGGGGAGAATCCAGGTTTTTCTACAGCATTCTTCTCTTCCCTCATGACCTGGTCACCCTTTGGGGCCAGATGCCATGCTTTGTCAAGGAAGGGAGCAAGTGTTCATTGAGCACCTATTATGTGCCAACACTGTACATACACTATTCACTTAATCCTCACAACAACTCTATGAGGTAGGTCCTATCATTAGTTCCTTTTCACACTGAAAAAAAAAAAAAGAGGTCAATGCCCTGAAGTCACACAGGCAGTAAATGGCAGACCCAGAGTTCAAACTCATGTTTCCAGAACTTGAAATTTATGTCCTTTCCATTCTTGTGAGGCAAATGAAGTACTGATTTAGAGAAGAACAGCACTGAACATGGCCTCCCAACTCTCAGGTTTCGGGGCGGGGGGGATTAAGAGGCTTCCTGAAGTTGCATTCTGTTACCTTATTAAACATGATTTTTAATATCTGTCGTGCATCAGAATCACTAGAGGAGTATTTTCACTATACACATGCCTGGAATTCACACACTGGAAGATCTGGTTAGCAAGAGAATAAAATGTGTTTAGATTTTCTTGCAATTTTTAGAAACGATACCAAATAAAAATAGCAAGAGAATGAATTAAGCTCAAAGGAAATGTATCAAATAAAAAAGATTTTAATTAATTGGGGCTAAGTTATTGGCTCTTAAAGACGTCAGAAGATCGCAGTAGGATGGCATTCTGGTTTTCTTGTTTGTAATCCTTGAATCAGACAAGGTTGTCTGGGTCTCCATCAACAGCTATATTCAAAGAGCTGTTCTTTATCCTGTCCTCAATTCAATTCAGTCATTTTTTTTTTTGAATGCCTGTTCTTTGAAAGGCTACTTTTTTACAAGTCACATCAGGAAGAAAAGGTTAAATTCAACCATAAATTTAACAAGCACTTATTGACTGCTTGATGTATGCAAAGCTCCACGCCAGGCAATGCAGGTCTTGAAAGAAAGGAGAAAAGGGGAGACAGAGGTCGGGAGGGCATTTCAGGGAAATCGAACAAAGTGATGGTTCCGAGAACTTCTGCAGATTTTAATTAATACAAATATGTCTATATATATCTTATAAAACAAACAAACACACTTCTTCTAGGCCTTAGGGACTGTGCAGTAGACTGTATTATTTGTTGGTAATTATTTGTTCATACTTGTCTAGGTAGAGTACTTTGCTGACTCCACTAGCTACTAGCCCCACCCCTCCTCAGCTGACTTTGGGCTTGGTCTTAGGACTTGCTTTGGCCAATGGCATGTGAGTGGACATACTCAGTATGCCCACTTGCATGTTTTGACTCGACTTTCTGAACTCGTACTGTCCACCTGCAAACAACAGTGGCTGCTCCTTCAGTCTTTGCCCCAAAACGAGAAGACAGAGAGACCTGGATCTTTCCCACATGCTATCAAGTCCAGCACACCCCAGCAGCATCGAGCAGCTCCACAACCACAGACCCACATGTGAAAAATAAATGTTTGGAATTTAAGCTACTAAGCTTCGAGGTACTTAGTAATGCACCATTATTGCTGCAAAGGCTGACCAATACAGCCTGTAATGGTTTACAAAGACGAGCAGCATGAAATGCTCTAGAGATACTCCCCTAGAGCCCATCTAGTATTAGTTTTCTACGACTCCTGTAACAAAGCACCATGAACTGAGTGGCTTAAAAAACAGAAACTGATTGTCTTGCAGTTTTGGAAGCTCAAGGTCTGAGATCAAGGTGTAGTTAAAATTGGTCCCTGCTGAGAGCTGTGAGGAAGATTCTGTTCTGTGTCTCTCTCTACTTCTGGTGGTTTGCTGGCAATCTGTGACATTGTAGAAGCATCACCCCACTTTTTCTCTTCAGCCTCACATGCGTTCTCTCTGTGCCCAAATGTTTTCATAAGCGTGAAATCTTTTAATAACCAGTCATATTGGATTAGGGGCCCACTCTACTGCAGTATAATTTCATCTTAACTAATTACATCTGCAATGACCCTATTTCCAATTCTGTGGTCCTGGGAATTAGAACTTCAACATATGAATGGGGGAAGGGGGGGGCGGGCACAGTTCAATTCATAACAGTGCTTTTTTATACTTACATTCCTTAAACCAGGGGAAGACCAGAGACCAAACATCATTATGGCTTACACTCCCCCACCTTGGGCCACTGGCCCTTATTGTAATAATTCTCACTTTGAGAGGAGTGGGTTGTTGATGATATGGTATGTGTTTGAGCCTTAGGCTTACAAGGCTTGTAAGTTTCTGGAACCAGGCTGAGAATCCAGGTGTCTGGATATTAGAACATCTTTCCTATTCTATTCTGCCTTTTTAGTGGTCAGTGATTCAGGGAGGTGGCTAAAGTAAACAGAATAAAGAAATTAACAGGAAAGCAAAAAACAACAGTCACATAACATTCAAATCACCTATAAACCTCATTTACCATTACCAAGACAAAATTTCAAAGGCATGAAATCTCTGAAGAAAATTAACAGATCAGTGGTAGAGGATAGCTTTAGCAATCAAAAAAGGAAGTAAATATGGCTGTAGAGGATTTTTTAAAATATGAAAGTAACATTTTATAAACTTGATGAAATGAATCATTTTCTGGAAATTACAGAAATTGACTCGAGAGGTAGAAATCACAGTAATTATAGATAGATGAAAAAGTAGTTAAAGTCTCCTCCTATAAAAGGTAACAAAGCCAGATTTATGCAAAAAGTCTACTGAACTGTGAGGAACAAAGGATGGAAATCTCCCCCAAATATTGGGTTGGCCAAAAACCCGAACAAACATTTTGGCCAACCCAAATATTTACCCATCACCCTTATGAATACAGATCAAAAACTTTTAGTAAATATTAGCAAAACTGGATACAGCAGAAGAATCATGACCAGGATTTATTCCATGAATACAAGCATGGTTCAACATTAAATATCTATTGTGTAATTCATTACATGAAAAGGTGAATGGTGAAGAAATATACTTACCAGAGGCTAAAGAATTTAATAAATTCAAAATAATTTTTTCTTTTTAAAATTCTTTATAAGCTATGAATGAAAGTAAACTTAACTAGAAACTTATTGTGTGAGAAAAAAAACCCAGAAAACAGGCCCACTATCAATAAAACTACATGTCACATATTCCAAATGTTAACCTCTCAGCAAAGAATTACTTAATATTTGACTCCTCTGCACCAACTTTGTGATCTTTTTATAGGTCTTCAGTGTTTTACTCTCCTGGAAAAGATGCCGTGGTACCTTCCCAAATACTCTCCTGGATAATTACTATGTGTGTTATCAATGTTTTCTTTATACAGACCTTGAAGTTTCTAAATTATGACACAAGTGCCACTTTCATCTGCCTTTTTGAGTATCTTGGGTCTTATCTCCCCCACTTGATGTCATGAGACCCCTTTCTTCCTTGCTTACCATAAGGCAATTCTTGAAGAGCTGTTAGGTTATGCTTAGGTTATAAAAAAAAGACCCTGTGATTATTTTTATGTGAAAAAGACTGAATTATTGTGTTTGTTTCCCTCATTTCTTCCTCTAGACAATTATTTAGACAGAGAACAAAAGGTTTGCTTGGAAAATTCTAACTCTATGATCTTTTTTATCTATAAAGGCAGCAAGTCCCATACCTCATGGTAAAACCTTAGAAGCAATCCCATTAAAATCAGGAACAAGGTAAGGAATCTGGCTATAAGTTCCCGTTATTCAACACTTAATGGAACAAGAAAAATAAGTGAAGTGCAAACACTGGAAAAGAATAAACAAAGCTACCATAGTTTGCAGATAGTATCATTGTCTAACCAGAAAAATATCTCAGAATGTGTTATAATAAATACTAAAACTATTAAGACTGTTCATTAAATTGGTCTGATAAAAGATCAGCACAGGAAACTTGGGTTGTTTTCTTATTCATAGAAATAGCCGTAACCAATTAGAAAATGCAAAGGAAAAATATACTCCATTCAGAAAGGCAAAAATAATTATGAAGTACTTAGAAATAAAAGTGGCAAGAAATATGCAAGGCATTATTTTAAAGACTACAATACTAAAGATATAGAAGAATAACCGAATAGATGGAGGGGCTGGTATATTCCTGGATGAGATGAGATGAGAATTTTCTATGTACCCTCCAATTAAATTATAGGTTTTGTGCATTACCATTAAAAATCAGAATAGAATTTTTTTTTGAATTTGACAAACTGCTTCTAAAGTTCATCTGCAAGAATAGCCATGACAATTTTCAAAAAGAACAAGGAGGGTCGTGGTAGGCAGCTTCTAAAGTGACCCCCAATGACCCTTACTTCCTAGTATTCATGACATATGTAATCCCTTCTGCTTGAGCATGGGCTAGTTCTAATGTCTCCCATCTAATAAACATAACATGGCAAAAGTGATGATGTCACTTCTGAGATTAGGTTAAAAAAAGGCTGTGGTTCCATATTAGGCAACATTCTGTTGCTCTCTCATTTGATCTAGAGCCAGGAAGCTGCCACGTTGTGAGCTGCCCTTTGGGGTAAGGGCTCGTGGGGCAAAGAACTGATGTCTCTGGCCAATAAGCCAGTGAGGACCTAAGGCCTGCCACCCAACATGAGTGAGTTTGGAAGTGATTCTCCCAGTTGAGCTTTGAGATAAACACAGCCCCATCTGCCACTTTGATTGCAGTCTTGTGAGAGATCTTAACCCGGAGGCTCACAGCTAAGCCATGCCCAGATTTCTGACCCATAGAAATGGAGAGATAATAAGTGTTTGTTGTTTTGGGTAATTTTTATGCAATAATCAATAATTAACACACCCATAAATATTCAATTCCTTTAACCACAACTGCCTCAATCTCATTCAGCTTCCATTAAAACTTAAAACAGAGAACAGATGAGTCACGGGGCTCTGCAGATACAGGGTCCCATGAGAGTTAGGCTCCTTAGAACTCTTACTCTTACTCCCATGTTGAGGAGTTTTGTGTGGAAAAGCAGGTGCATTCACCGAAGGAATGGCCTGAAGGCTGTCTTACCTTCCCAGGGCAATCTTTTTTTTAGAAACTGCAGTGAATTTATTTTTATTTATTTATTTTTTTAACATCGTTATTGGAGCATAATTGCTTTACAATGGTGTGTTAGTTTCTGCTTTATATCAAAGTGAATCAGTTATACATATACTATATTCCCATATCTCTTCCCTCTTGTGTCTCCCTCCCTCCTACCCTCCCTATCCCACCCCTCTAGGTGGTCACAAAGCACTGAGCTGATCTCCCTGTGCTATGCGGCTGCTTCCCACTAGCTATCTATTTTACATTTGGTAGTGTATATATGTCCACGCTACTCTCTCACTTTGTCCCAGCTTACCCTTCTCCCTCCCCGTATCCTCAAGTCCATTCTCTAGTAGGTCTGCACCTTTATTCCTGTCTTGCCCCTAGGTTCTTCATGACCATTTTTTTTCTTTTTTAAATTCCATATATATATGTGTTAGCATACGGTATTTGTTTTTCTCTTTCTGACTTACTTCACTCTGTATGACAGACTCTAGATCCATCCACCTCACTACAAATAACTCAATTTCGTTTCTCTTTATGGCTGAGTAATATTCCATTGTACATATGTGCCACATCTTCTTTATCCATTCATCTGTCGATGGACACTTAGGTTGTTTCCATGTCCTGGCTATTGTAAATAGAGCTGCAATGAACATTTTGGTGCATGACTCTTTTTGAATTATGGTTTTCTCAGGGTATATGCCCAGTAGTGGGATTGCTGGGTCATATGGTAGTTCTATTTTTAGTTTTTTAAGGAACCTCCATACTGTTCTCCATAGTGGCTGTATCAATTTACATTCCCACCAACAGTGCAAGAGGGTTCCCTTTTCTCCACACACTCTCCAACATCTATTGTTTCTAGATTTTTTGATGATGGCCATTCTGACCCATGTGAGATGATATCGCATTGTAGTTCTGATTTACATTTCTCTAATGATTAATGATGTTGAGCATTCTTTCATGTGTTTGTTGGCAATCTGTATATCTTCTTTGGAGAAATGTCTATTTAGGTCTTCTGCCCATTTTTGGATTGGGTTGCTTGTTTTTTTGATGTTGAGCTGCATGAGCTGCTTGTAAACTTTGGAGATTAATCCTTTGTCATTTGCTTCGTTTGAAAATATTTTCTCCCATTCTGAGGGTTGTCTTTTTGTCTTGTTTATGGTTTCCTTTGCTGTGCAAAAGCTTTGAAGTTTCATTAGGTCCCATTTGTTTATTTTTGTTTTTATTTCCATTTCTCTAGGAGGTGGGTCAAAAAGGATCTTGCTGTGTTTTATGTCATAGAGTGCTCTGCCTATGTTTTCCTCTAAGAGTTTGATAGTGTCTGGCCTTACATTTAGGTCTTTAATCCATTTTGAGTTTATTTTTGTGTATGGTGTTAGGGAGTGTTCTAATTTCATTCTTTTACATGTGGCTGTCCAGTTTTCCCAGCACCACTTATTGAAGAGGCTGTCTTTTCTCCACTGTATATGCTTGCCTCCTTTATCAAAGATAAGGTGACCATATGTGCGTGAGTTTATCTCTGGGCTTTCTATCCTGTTCCATTGATCTATATTTCTGTTTTTGTGCCAGTACCATACTGTCTTGATTACTGTAGCTTTGTAGTATAGTCTGAAGTCAGGGATCCTGATTCCTCCAGCTCCGTTTTTCTTTCTCAAGATTGCTTTGGCTATTCGGGGTCTTTTGTGTTTCCATACAAATTGTGAAATTTTTTGTTCTAGTTCTGTGAAAAATGCCAGTGGTAGTTTGATAGGGATTGCATTGAATCTGTAGATTGCTTTGGGTAGTGTAGTCATTTTCACAATGTTGATTCTTCCACTCCAAGAACATGGTATATCTCTCCCCTCCCAGGACAATCTTTAACTTCCTATGTTCACAACCACTCAGCTATGGTCCTCAACCTCGTGGGCTCAGCAACCTGATTTTGTGGCCAAACAATGTCTGATTCATCCCTTAAGAGTGGACTCGTATTAGTCAAGCACGTGAGACTGAAGAATAAAATCGTTTCCATTTACAAATTTAAAAAGAAAATTCTAACTCACATGGGATCCTGAATACACTGGTCTCCATGAATCATCTCTTCTCTCTGGACAAGTTTCTTGGGCAGCAATGGAAGATGAATAAGGTCAGGAACTTGGTTAAAGGAATCAAATTAAACATTAATTATATTAATTATCGATTGCTACATAAAAATTACCAAAACCGAGCAGCTTAAAACCACTTTGAAACTTTGAAGTGCTTCAGAACCTGAAATGCTTACTGCAGGACCTGGCAGCTCTCAACAAACAGGGATTATTATGGTCATCCAACTCCTGTGTTCTCACCAGTGCTTAGGTACAAGAGGGGCAGCATGGAGTCTTGGACAGAACATGGGCCTTGATATCAGATAAATCGAGGTCCAAGTTCCTGCGCTGCCATTTATCACCTGTACTTTCTACTTCGACTTCAGGAAAGGGAGCAGCAGTTTGCTTCTGTCAGAAGTCCTTGAGAAAGTAAGTAGATGCACAGTAGAGGTATTTGAGACCATCTAGATACAACAAATAATAAATAAGCCTTAGAGATACAATGAACAATATTGTGTAACAAATTGCATTATAATTACCAAACTTGCTAAGAGAATATAACTTAACTATTCCAACTCCAAAAAAGAAAGGATAATTATGTAATGTGATAAAGTTGCTCACTTTCACTACAACGGCAATCATATCACAATATATAAATGTATCCAATTAACATGTGACCCAAGTCAAATATATTTCAATAATAAAAACTAAATTAAATAAATAAAAATAAGACTAGATAATATATTGCCACAAAAAAAGAAAGCAAACAAAAAATCATCTAGAGAAATCCAAGGATTATAAACAAAAATATGCCTTAACAAGGCTGAATGGCAAAAACATTTTAGAACCAGGGCTTACAAACTCAAACGTCTGCCCAGAAGGCAGTGTAAGTAGATGAAGCCTCTAGGGACAGGTAAAGCCAGGTTTGAGGGTCATCTAACTCTTTCAGGTCTTCACCAATTCTGTTCCTGCTGGTTCCTTGGGAAACCAGCCAGTTGTGCCATGGCCCATGTGCTGTGGCCGGCAAGATGCTCCAAGCTTCCCTGCCACTAGCTGTAAGGGTCCCTGGCAAACATGGGAAATGATAGGACAGGTGTGTGGGAACAGAGGCTGAGTTGTCCTGCCTTGGAGTTTATAGAGTAGTCAGTGCTTGTGCTACAGCAGTTTCATCATTTTTGGTATGGTGTAAATCTAGATCTATATATTTATTTTAGTGTTTGTGGGTTGTAAGGAATACTTCTATTACTTAAAATGGTTTTTTTGGTTGATCAGTCTGGTACAGACACAGAATAACACCATAGAGAGGCGCATGAAAATGAAAGAGATTTACTATACTCACAGGTCCCAGAAGAGGTAAACCCAGCACTACATGCAGGGGGCAGCACGGGAGGAGTGCCAAGTGAGTAGACTCAACCAAGCAGGTGGGGAGCCAAGAGAGAATGAGGACCTGTGGACAAGTGCCTATATTGGGGGTCAGAGTGAAGCACATAAGCAAAAAGTGTGAGGGGATTTCATTGGTGTGATTGAACGCCACTAGGTCACAGGGAGGGCAAGAAGGGGACCTTGCAGTGGGGACCAGCCTTATCACACTGGTGCACCTGGTCACCTGGGCAGGGTGCTCACAGCCTATTTATGGGGATGTTCAGGAATCAGAAAAATATGAAGTTTAAAATTTTACAATATGGTTTGGTAGTGCTTTTTAAAATTTATTTTGCAATAAAAACCTCTTGGTAGCAATGAACTTATAGAAAGGAAAGTACTAATTATCATTTTTTAAGGGAAGTTGGTGATAAATGTTCACTATTCTTCCTTTATCAAAAATAAGGTGACCATATATGCATGGGTTTATCTCTGGGCTTTCCATTCTGTTCCATTGATCTATATTTCAGTTTTTGTGCCAGTACCATACTGTCTTGATTACTGTAGCTTTGTAGTATAGTGGGAGGGAGGGAGACGCAAGAGGGAAGAGATATAGGGATATATGTATATGTATAGCTGATTCACTTTGTTATAAAGCAGAAACTAACACACTATTGTAAAGCAATTATACTCCAATAAAGATGTTAAAAAAATAATAAAATAGGGAAAAGAGAAGATAAATATATAAGATAAAAAATATATATAGCTGATAATTGTTAAAAGAGGTTCAAAAAATAAATAAAATAATAATAACAAAAAAAAGAAAGATACTCTGAATAACAGTAAAAGTACCTCTGAAAATATTTTGATTGACATATTGTTCCATTTCAATACAAAACAAAATAGATTTGGAAATAGCCTCCATTTAGCAGAATTGGCTCTAAGTTTACTGGATACCTCAGCATGTATAGATAGAATATTTTCTCCATTAACAATATTATATTCTATGGAGAAGAGACAGATGAAAGTATGAACAATTTCAAATTGATTAACCAGAACAGCAATTTTGAAGAAAATTATAGGAGATTTTATAAAAAAAAAAAAAAAAAAGTAAAAATAAGGCTATATTGAAAAAACTACATTCTTCAGCAAAATACTAGTGTCACATAATAAGACAAAGATATGGCCCTGAAATTGATTAGAGTTCAAGAATATTTATCCAAAATAAATATATTGCTTATGCTATTTTTTAATATTAAAGAAAACCTATAAGGGAATTTTAAATTTTGATCTATTATCACTTATGTATTCAAGTTTTTTAAAAGATTTTTAGTTTTGAAAAATAGTCTTGAATAAACACTTTTGCAGGGCTGCCAATACAATAAAACCAATAAAACCAATATTTTGTTAAATAAATAAATATTTTTAAAATCACTTAATTCTAACAATTTTAGTGTCCCCTTTCACTTTCAAAAATGTCCCAGTGGGGTGGTATATTATGTGGTCACTTTGGCTTTACATAACATGTCTGGACATCCTGCTACCCCACTACAGGCCTCTGAAGTTTATGGGTTTGTCTTTACTTGTCCTTAGACTTAGTTTGGATGAGTTCGTAGAGATGGAGTCCATCCTCTCATTTACAGATGAGGCTGCCTCCTAGAGCTAGCTTAATTCTTGGAGGTGGCATCTTCCACTGTCAGGAGAGGAATGGAAAAATTCCAGGGTAGTTACTTACCAGACAAAGAAAGAATCCCAGGACGTACTGGAAGAGCCAAACCAATGCTGATTAAGGGGGTAGGGGGGATTTTCTCTCAAGAAATTGATTCTCTTTGAAGGATTTGAGAAAAGTGCACAGAAAAAAAAGGAAGGGGGGCAACCTGTAAAGCCCACACAGCTGGAGAACTAAAGATCATAAAGAAGACTCTGGATATGTAAGAAAATAGCAGCAGTTACATGTATCAAGCACCTACCACGGCATGTGTCAAGCACTTGCTGGGCACATTACATACATGGTCATGCCTCATCCTTTCAACACACCTACGAGATGGGTATTAGATCCATTTTACTGTTGAAATCCTGAAACTCACTCAAGCCTGAGGGCTCTTTACTGCTGCACCACCAGGTCTTCCCCAGTAGAGGGGAATGGAGAGCAATAGGGAAACAAAGAAAGAAGGAAAGAACAGAAGATGAAGACAGGCAAGAAAATCAAGGCTACAACTTGAAAAAACTATTCATTCATATAAACCAGCATGAACAAAGACCTTAGCAAAATATGAAAAATCTAGAGGTTCAAAATATATAGGTTTTGAGGGCTCTTGAGAGCAGTGGTCAGCTAGAGCCTTTATTCATCCAATCAGAAACAAACATGCCCTCTTTTGGGTGAAGAGTGTGCAGAGAGCCAAAGCTCAGAATTAATTACGGAGTGGCTACAATACCAGCCATCCTCTGGAAGTCTGCTGTGAAGTGGAATGTAGAAATAGCACGGGTAATCAGATCCACGGGTTGCTGGGGATGATGCAAACACATTATTCTCCCCAAATTAAAGCACTCTATTCATGTCCAGAGCTTGAAACTTCATTTCTCAGTAAAGGTCAAGAAAAGCAAACACTGCTTGAATTCAATTATTAAGCCAGCTGTCAGTCACTGGCAGTGACAGAGACAGGAAGACATATTGAGGCAGGAAATTGGCTGAGATTAGCATGACAGGGTCCTTGCATCTTTAGTCAGAAACTCCTCTTTTAGAAATACTTTATCGCTGAAAGAATGATGCCAAGTTGGCATCTATTATATTCCCTTACAGCTTTATCTCACTTTTTAAGTAGCAAATCTAGCAAGACCTTAGTTCACTAAGAGGATGGATTTCAGAAGGGCTGATAATCGTATTAATCTGTCACTGATTGTCCACATTCAAAGTAGCGCCCTGAAGCAAGATCAAAGCATGAGATAAAAATCTGACCTCCTGGCACTTTGTTTTGTTTATAAGATTAGGTGTGAGAGAGTTGGTCCAGGCATCAGGTGAACCAATTTTATCCCAGAACCCAGCACTACTAACTAGAGGCAGCTTCAGAAGGTAGAAAGGACTCAGTAGGCTGGAAGGGAGTACTTGAACTATTGATGTACAGTGAATGAGAAAAAGGCCTAAATCATCTGCCATCCCCTCCTAGAACCAACCCTGCTACTAAATTTTTCCTCTGTAACTTTGGAGGATTCACTTAACATCTCTTAATTTACATATTATTTGATTTTTACACATCAATATTATTAATATTTCCTTAAGATTAAGTTACTGCCTCGCTACTGATAAATGTTCTGTATTTTTTGATGGTTCTTTATACACAGGGTCATAACAGAGGAAGTAATCCCATCATTGTCTCAAATGATAATGAACGGTCTTCTACAGTCTACCTTGCTTCTCAGTAAACTCTAAAGCTTCTTCCAGCAGTAAAATTAAATGATAATGATACCTTTACTACTTTCAACCAATACATATTCTCCAGTCATTATGATGAAACAGAAATGCTTTCTTAGGCTAATGTCTGACAAGGAGTTAATGAGTTCTATAAAAAAGTTCAGGAATATTAGCTAACCTGTCATCAATTCAAGAAACTACTTAAAGGGCATGATTAGTCACATTTTCAATAGTTATTCATTTTTTTCAGCATAATGATGGCCACAGAGAAGAAATGACATTTTTGAGTTAGATGGAATTAGATAAAAATGACATAACCTTAAAAAGGAAAAGTTTCAAATACACACCTAACACCAAATAAGGTTTAATTTTTAAGTATCTCTTACTTAAAAATAAGTAATTGTGTAATAATATCTCTTACACACATGTATAATTAACACATATTTCATTAATATGTATACAAGGTCCTCATTATTTTCATTTGAAGTTTTTTAACTTTTAATATTTCGGGTGTTATTGATGGTTATAGTAGAAATGTTTATAAGGTTTCTTGTGTTACGGATTTCTCTTTCTTTCAGCTGATATGGATTTGGATTCTGTTGGCTATAGAGTAAGTCAGTTTCTCTTCTAGAGCATTCATCTTCTCAAAGCCACAAGATCTAGATTCAATTCACTGGGAAAAAACCTGAAAATCAGCTACGTATACAGCACGGGGCTAAGAACTGTGTGAGAAAAAGAGAACAAAGGCCCCGTCCTCAAGGAAACTGGACCCACATGACACTCCTAGGATGACCGCCCTTTCCCTGCTGGGACAGGGGCTTCAGTTAGAAATAACGAAACCCCAAAGAGTTCTGAACGCCCTGGTGACGCTTCCTCTCCCCTTCCTCAGGACATCTCAAGCCTCAGCTGTCCACACGCCATGCCCTGTAACTGGAGGCTGCAATTAGCTGCAATTGTTTTCCATCAGATGCGTCTCACCATGCCTCGCACCCGTTTGCCTCAGTCAAGTCTAAGACCATTCCTCACCTAGTATCTTATACCTATGTGTTCAATGTGTACACAAACTTGACTTGGTTTCTTACTCCTTCCCAACCCCCAAACTTACCCTCTGTAATTCACACTCTGTCATCTCCCAAATCTGCTAAATGCTCACCTCTTCTCTGAACATCCCCATGATCTGGCCCTCCGTGATCTGGCTCCTGCCTCCCTCTACGAAAGTGAGAAGGCTCTTATCCCTCCTGACCTCCTCCTACTCCTCCTCTCAGCCTTGCTCGTTCTACCCTAAGCACTCAGGTTTTCTTGATGTTGCTGGAACTCTCTAAGCTCCTTCCTGCCTCATGGCCTTTGTACTTGTTACCTCTGTTGGGAATACTCTTCTCCTAGATCTACACGTGGCCACTGCCTTGCTTCACTCGTGTCTCTACTCAAATATCACTCCTCAGGGACACCTTCTTCTACCACTGATCTAAATTAGCCGCCACCCCTCACACCCACCACAAGTCCCCACCTCACCACTCCCTATCTCTTTTTTTATTTTTATAGCACTTATTACATTGCTATCATCGTCTCTGTTTTGCTGGCTTATTTGCCGTTATCCTGCTGGAGTATAAGCTACGTTTGGTAAAGAACATTGTGCCAAGAACAATGTCTGCCTCAGTTATAGTTACTCAATAAGTATTTGTTGAATGAAGGAGTGAATGAATATTCTAGAATTTCTAGAATGCTCCAGAAAAAAAGTCATGGTTACATAGGTTTCATAAACAGTAAATACTATAAACACAATTTTGAAGATTCACAGAACAAATTTCCTTATGCAAGGCTATGACATGGCTCAGAGTGAGAGACCCTTTTAATCCAGCATTTCACAAACTTACTTCATCACTGTATTCCTTTCTGAGCTTCACCTATAAACACCCTATAGAATCAGAACTCCACTTGGCAAAGGCTGTCGTTGGCTATGGAAATCCATTGAGGATATTTTAGAAGGGGAATGACATCTTCTGACCTTCAAGTAATCCCCTTCCTTCCAGCTCCAATTTTCTAATTTCTTTCCTAGACCAGGAACAGAACCTCAGTCTCAGTAGTCCAGGCTCTTGGAATCTGGGACTCACATGAGAGAACAAAGAGTCTATTTGCTGGTGGCCACCTGGGAGATTTTGTTACCCAAAGAGCCACATGGAGACAAGCAGTGTGACACCCAAGCTTGTCTCACACAGGTCACGGGAACCTTCCGTACGGCAGCATCCAATCTTGCCCAATTCCAGCTTCCTCCCAACACTGAACCACTCTCCTCATTGGTAAGATGTGTGGGTTGAGTGACATTGTTAGGAGAATGAAGATAAATCTACTTGCCATTGCAACTTGCTACTTTCCCCCAGAAGATCATTGTACTGTCTTCCCATGAGCCTTAGTTCCAGGAAGTACTGCAGTCAGAGCCTTCGGGAGCCTTCCATAGGAAATATCTGGATCATGTTACATGCCCCCAAATTTCCACGGGGGCAAAGTGAGTGGTTGAAGACAGAGAAACGCAGTCTAGAGTGCTCTCTTCAACTTAATTCTAACTTCTGATGCTTAAGTGAGAGCCCACCCCAAAAAAACCCTCCCAATCTTGATTGAAGCCCCCTAACAAATTCTTCCTAATTGATTACTCTTCCTACTTTCTCTCTGCTCTGCAAACCCACAACCAGGTTAGTCTACCTGCCTTGGTAGCAGTTTAAACGTTCACCTGGAAATATGAGAAATTTTAAGCATGAAAGTGGTCTCCAAATGTTTGATTGCACACTGCACATGAACAAGAAATTTTGAGCATGTATATTTTTATTTTTTATAAATCTTGAGCAAGTATTCATATAAATACTTGACATAAAGTATTTATATGCACCACCATATTAATATATGCACTACAAAACACACAAAAAATGTTTAATTTTAAAGGATGAGGTCAAATTGAAATAATATTTTTAACAGGATTCTTTTGTCTTCAAATTAACTAGTATAGAGCTATGCATCACTTTCTTTTGTATTTAAGAAATCACCCCCATGTTTTATTTTCTTTGTTCTAAGACTTTTAAAGAAAGTTTTTTCAGACACACAGAAAAGTTAAAATAATAGTATAATGAACATCTGGATACTCACCACCTAAATTCAACATTAATTAACATTTTTGCCACATTATCCGTGTGTGTATATGTGTATAATGGAACCATTTGAAAATAAGCTAAATATATTATGCCACTTCAGCCATAAATACCTCAGCTTGTTATCTCCTACAATTAAGAACATTCTTCTTCGGCATCAAAATGCTATTATTGCAGCCAAAGGAATTAACAATAATTTCCTAATATCATCTAATATTCGGTTCATATTCAAATTTCTTTGACAGTCCTAAAAATATCTTTTATAGCTATTTTTTCCAAAGAAAGATCAAATCAAGATTTATGTATTGCATGTGGTGGTTATAATTTTTTATTCTCTTTAAGTCCAGAGTGGCCCCCCTACAATCTTTGTAGAACATTGTCTTTTTTTAAGAGATCAGGTAGAACATCCCACATTTTGTTTATCTGATTATTTTATTGTGGTGTCATTTACCACGTTCCTCTGTCCACTATATTTCCTGTACCCTGAGAGTTAGGTACAAAGGCTTAATTAGATTCAATAAAATATTGTGGTCAAGAACATCACTTCAGGAAGTACATAAGGTCATATTGGTGGGTGAAACTTATCTCTCCATTGTAAAGCTACATTTTCTCATTTGTAAATTATCTGCAGGATGACACTTTTCAGGATGTGTTGATGGCCCTGGTCTGAATTCATGGTTACATTGCAGGGTTAGAAAATGGTGATTTCCTAGTTCTCTCATTTCTCCTCCTTTTATTAGCTGGCATTCTACTGTGAAAAACAGATTTCTCTCATCTACTGGGGATGAAATACAGTTTTTCCCCAAAGGCAGGATAAATATTTCTTCAAGTTTGCAGAGTAAGAAGTTAATGAGTTTTTTCCTTCTTTCACTTTGTAAGAAATATTATTAATAGTAGTGACAGTAGTATCTCTATATACTCACAAATTTGTATTTATTTAATATTTTGTTATGAATTAGAGTCACTAGTTTTTTGTTTCACTTCCAACTTTGGTAGTTTAAAGCTATACTTAAATCTCTAATCAGCTAAATAAATGCTGGTGCACTGGGATCTGAAGATCTGCAAGAATTTTTTTCCTTTAAGAAGACCCTGTACATATTTGAGCTTAAGAAGCATTGAAATAGCACCTGTATAAAAGAATAAACTTTGAGACTCGTTACTTGACAAAATGCCAAGAAGTTCACCTTAAAGAGTTATATCAGATGTTTTAAAAGACAAACAGTATTTTTTCAACATTTCTACCTCAGTCTGCTTCCTTAAGTACTGACTTTTGGAGAAAACAGGAAAGGAAAGATCATAACAAATATTGATGGCTAAAATTCCCTTAATTAAAAAAAAATTCCCTTAATTAATTGAAAACTGTAGTGTTGATTATATAGCTTAATCACAGTGTACACTTTAGTGTAATAATTAAAAGGGTTTTTGTTTTTTCCTTTTTGCTGGATGCAGCAGACATCAATTTTGGCTAGCTTAAGGAAAATAAAAAAGACCCTGTGGCACTTCAGTCAAAGGTCTGGGGATCTGCTCTCTAGACGGCCACAGTGCAATTGCCCCAGCTCCGGCTCCTCCCTTCTGTTCTTATCCAGGACAAATTCTCTGGAAGGAACACCTGATGGGCCTGTGGGGTCTGGGCTCACCCTGCATCAGTGGCTGAGGTCAGAGAGGTAGGATCCTGGAGCTGGGACGTGGTCCCCAGAGCCACTCTTGGGCATGTTCTCAGAGACAGCAGATCATCACCAGCGGGCAGCCTCTACTAAGGAAACTTCAGATGTTCTTTAAAATGAACTGAGGGTGGCTGTCATTGGCGAGATGGTGTGTTGAGTGAAGATGTGGGAACTTCATTAACTTTGTCATTCTGATTGTGTCGATAGCTCTGTTTTGTTAAAACAAAACAACTTAGGTGACTGTGATTTTTACCATTTAGAGGTACTATAGGTAGGGTGCCAGTTTGGAAAAAGAAGTTTGGGGGAACAAACATGTATCCTTGATTAGGAAAATTTTACCTAAATATCCAGACTGCTACTTCCAGACATTTGTTTATTTCACAGACCAGTAAACGTGCTAAGTCATAAAAGTGTCATCTCTTTATCAGGTGGCATGGTTAATATTTAGGCATAGGTGATTTGTGCCATCTTGAGATGGCAACCATTAATCAGAAATAACAAGTGCTACATCTAAGAAGGAAACAATAGGCAGATTGATCTGTGGCTATTAATTAGACACACCAAGCAACGTGATTTTATCTCCTGTCAGTTAGCACTTAGAGAGCACTGTCCAAAGAATGTAAATCCCTCCAGCATGTAATCAAGGGTGCTGGAAACACAGTTTGCTTCATCTCAGTTTTGGAAGAACAAATTTCTCTTTCAAAAAAGAAGGGATGAATTCCAATTATATGCTTTCATTAAGCTAGCATTAACACAATTAGGGAATATTCTGGACTTCTCACGTAAGCACTGGGATGGGGTGGGGGTTGTTTGGAGTCTTAATTAGCTCACATTCTTCAACCCGCATTTTCTTAGCCAGTGGTCAGTACCAGTAGGTGAAAACCCCCCTGGCTTTTCACCTTGCCTGTTATAATACACAGAATAACAATGATCATGGCTGGGTGCTTGCTGACCTAATGATGCTGACACAGTGGAGGAGCCCAAGCACCAAGACATCTAGGAGAACCCGGGAACTCAGTATTTATGACAGATGTTAAACACCACGGAATGTCCAGAGATTTCCAGGAGGAGGGGTGAAGATTCCTTCCAGAATAGAGGATGAGGATGCAGCACTGAGTGGGTTCATCCCGTTGTACCTTACGATTCTCCTTTTCCAGCTTCCCCAAACTCCTCACCCAGAAGTTATATTGACAAGTGCTTGGAATCTGGAGGGAACTGGGGAAATTTAGCTTAGATTTTTTTTCTAAAATCTATCAGATTTTCTAAAATCTATCAGATTTGGCATGGGGTATGCCTTGAATCCATAAAATCTCTTATATTTCTACTAGCTAAATTGTTTTTGTTTGAATTTATGTTTTGGCAAAACCCCAGGAGCCATGGGCATAGGGGGATTCGTCCTGGTCACTAAAATAGTTTTCATTGACAGAAATGTTATTGACAGCAGCAGAAATAATGCACGTGTCTGAGGACTTTATCTTGAGACTGTACTGCTTATCTCTTTCACTGCCAGCCTCGATTGGGATCCTCAGCAATGATTTTTTTTGGCCACAAGTGGTACTTGAATATATTTTTGTTATAATAATATATTCTGGGAATACATTAGTACATGGGCTGAATTTGACAGTCCACCCTTACTCCCCTACCCCTCCCACATCCATTCCCATTCTCACAGGTAAGTACTATTAACAGTAACCTGTATCCTGCTTTTTTTCTATTCAAATGTAAATAAATATACACAGGTACTTCTTCTTTGCATAAATGCAGTCATACTGGCCTCATTATTCAATGACTTCTTTTTTTTTTACAAACAGCATTTCTTGGAGAGCTCTTCATATTTGTACGTAAGTCAAACACATTCTTCTTAATGGCTGCATAATACTCCACAATATGGCAGCTTCATAATTTATTCAACTATTTCCCTATTGATAGATGGAAATTTAGGTTCTTTCCTTTTCTTTTTCTTATTAGAGACAAAGCTGCAATGGACTTTTTGGAATATTCATCTTTATACTTGGACACAAATTTTTTTGTAGTACTGTTTCCTCAAATATGAACCTGAGTCAAAGGGCTTGCTGTTTCCTCAAATAGGAACCTGAGTCAAAGGGCTTGAACTTTAAATATTTGTAACTATGGCAAAATTGTCTTCCAGAAAGGCTTGACCATTGAACACTTCCTTGTTATCACTGAAAGTTGTCAATATTTGAGATTAAAACTTGGCAGTCAAGAACTCTTTCATCATGTTAACTTGTACCCATGTACAGTGAGGCTGAACGCATTTTCACATACACACTGGCAAACTGCTTATCTTCTATGAATCACCTGTTCATGTCTCTTGTCCATTTTTCTTTTACATTGTTCATAGGAGATTTTTATGTGTATACATTGCATATACTGCAAATATTTTCCCTCAGCCTGTTGCTCTATTAAAACAAAATTTCTTTATTTTTGAGTGATGTGTCGTGTTTTTTCTTTATAGATTCTGAAGCGTGGGTTTTGCTTAGAAGGGCTTTCCTTAACATTAGGTTAGGGAACTATTTTACATTTCCTTCCAATATTTTATTTCCCCCATGTTTTTTCTTTAATCCAACTGAATTTTATTTTTCAGAATCTGAGGCAAGAGTATAATTTCATTATTTTTCACCCCAATTGGTTTAAAATTGCACTTTTATCATAAGTTAAATTCCTATATACACATGGGTCTGTTTCTAGAATCTCTATGCTGTTTCATTCATCTGTTTGTCTCTTCCTGCATTAATAACAATTTTTTAAAAGCACATATACCTCTATTGCTTTGATATAGACATTTTGACTAGGTGGTTGAGTCTTATTGTTCTTGTTCAAAAATTATTGATTTGTGTAGTATATTTTTCTTCAAAGTGAACTTTAAAATTGCAAACTTGTAAAAACTTTAGGTTGTAAAACTCTATAAAAAATACATTCAAAATTTTACTTGAGATTTCATTGAATTTACTGATTAGAGAGATTTATACATTTTTCCACTTCACTGAGGTATGATAAATAAAAATTGTATATAAGGTATACAATGTGATGTTTTGACATAATATGTATTGTGAAATGATTACCACATCAAATTAATTGTCTTTCAACATTGCGTTTTTAATCTAGAAATATAGTGTGCATTTCCATCTATGTCAGTCTCTCATGTCCTATAGAGTTTTAATATCTAATTCTATAGGTCTTACACATTTGTGTTAGGTTTATTACTAGGCATTTTCGATTTTGTTGCTCTTCTGAATAAGATACTCATTCATTACATTTTCTAACTTGTTCCTGCAGATGTATAGGGAAGCTGTTAATTTTTGGTGATCTTGTATCTAGCCAATTTAAAAAATATCCTTGTTAGTTTTAATAATTTTTCAGTTCATGTGTTTCCTAAGTAGCCAAACATGTTGCAGATAGTAACAGGTTTTGTTGGGTTTTTTTTCCTATCCAATATGGAAAACTCTTATTTCTCTTCATTTCTATGACCTGGAGAGGAAGACTGAGAAGAACATGAAACTGTAAAGGTGATCGTGGAGACCCTTGTCTTGTTTCAGACTTCTTCTCTGGGAACACTTCTAATGTTTCCCTATGAACTGCAATGTTTGCTGTAAATTTCAAATAAATACTTTCATCAAGTTAAAGAAGTTTAATTCTACTCCTAGCTTACCAAGCGTTTTCTTCTTGTTAGTTAGTTTTTTGAAGAACAATGTTGAATTACCCAGTACCATTTTTGGCTTTTCAGGAGATCATGATAAGCTGTTCCTTCTTTAATCTGTTAATGTGATGAATCACATTAATAGATTTACTGACACTGAACTACCCTTATATGCTCAGCATAAATCCTGGTATGTCATTGTATCTTAATGCACTGTTGGAGACAGGTGAGTAATTATTTAGGATATTTATGTCTATGTTCAAACTGAGATAAGTCTGTAAGTTTTCCAGTGCTGTCTTTGGCTGATTTGAAGAACTGGAGAGTTTTCCATGTTTTTCTACACTCTGTAATAGTTCTTATAACAGGAGGACTGTATGTTGAATAAAGGTTTAACGGACTTCACTTGTAATCCCCAGCATTTAGTACCACAGTAGGGGCAGATCTTTGAATACTTTCCATTTCCTCTATAGCTACTGATCTATTCAGATTTTTAAATCTATTTTAAAGTAAATGTTGATTAAATTATATTTTTATAGAAAGTCATACATTTATCTAGATTTACAAACATACTGACAAGAAGTTGTACATATTATCTTACAAAAATTTTACAACATTCGTATGTATAGTTCTAACCCTTTTTGTTTCTAATGTCTTTTTTTGCCACGTGTCTATTTTATCAGTCATTTCAAAGAATCTATTTTTGTGTATTATTGATCAAGTCTACTGCTTTTTTGAATCTTTTATTTCAAGTTTTCACTTTACTAATTCTGTCCTATTTTCCTTGGGTTTATTTTGATGCTTTTGTCTTGCTTCTTGAGAAAACTATTTAGTTCATTTACTTGTATTCTTTTTTCCTAATATATACATTTAAGGCTATATATAACTGTAGAGGCCAAAGATTGAAGCAGGGAGCCCAAGCTGATAGCAGTGGAAGTTCAGAGATAGAGTCAGATTCTGGATATATTCTGAAAGTAGAACCATCAAGATTCTGCTGAGTGTGGGAGAAAATGGAAGGTCAAGAATAATATCAGGGCTTCCCTGGTGGCGCAGTGGTTGAGAATCTGCCTGCCAATGCAGGGGACACGGGTTCGAGCCCTGGTCTGGGAAGATCCCACATGCCGCGGAGCAACTGGGCCCGTGAGCCACAATTACTGAGCCTGCGCGTCTGGAGCCTGTGCTCCGCAACAAGAGAGGCCGCGATGGTGAGAGGCCCGCGCACCGCGATGAAGAGTGGTCCCCGCTTGCCGCAACTAGAGAAAGCCCTCGCACAGAAACGAAGACTCAACACGGTCATAAATAAATAAATAAATAAATAAAAGAACGTGAATTTCTTAAAAAAAAAAAAAAGAATAATATCAAGTTGTTTAGCCTGATCAGGAGAGGAAGCTTTGGGGGGTAGCGAGGAGGGCAGTTAGAATTCAGTATTGAACATGTAAAGTTTGAGATGTCTGTCATACATTCAAGCAGAGATGTTGAGTAGACAATTGGGTATGTAAGTCTGGAATTTAGGGAAGAGGTCAGGTCTTGAGATACAAATTTAGGAGTTATCCGTACATAGAAAAAACAAAACAAAACAAAACAAAACAGAAGATTTCATGAAATCACCAAGCAAATGAATGTAAATAGGAAAATGAAGACCAAGGACTCTGCTGCAGGGTACTCAGCATTAAGAGCTCATGGAAAAACTAAATACCCAGCAATGGACACTGGGAGTAAGGCAGAAAAATCTCAAGATACTCTAATTTCCTAGAAGTCAAATCAAGGAAGTGTCTCAAGGAGGTAGGAGTGACTTATTGTTTCAAATGTTGCAGAAAGTTCAAGAAGAATGAGGGCTCAGAATTGATCATAGGATTTTTGATCATTGATGCTCTTGACCAAAGCAGTTGCAATGGAGAGGTGATAAGGAAAGCTTGAGTTTCAAAGGAGTAGAGGCATTGGTGACAACAAGTATAGACAACACTCTTGGGGAATTTTGCTGTTAAGGGGAGAAGAGAAATGTAATAGTAAAGCTGTAGGGAAAAGTGAAGTCAGAGGAAGATTTTCATTTGTTTTCAGGATGGAAGAAATATTCTTTATATGGTGATGGGAATGGTTCAGTATATAGGCAAAAACTGATGAGATGAGAGCAAAAGGGAGGAATTACCAGTGTGATATCCACGAGCATGAAAGAGGTGACTGAATATGGGGGATTGGCTTTAAATAGGAACACAGACAATTCAACTGTAATATCAGGAAAGACAACAGAGAATATGGGAATAGCCGGGAGATAGGTAGATACAGGTGAGTCTGTAAGTTCTCATCTAATGGCTTCAATTATCTCCATGAAGTAGGAAGTCAAATCTAATCTCAGTACTTAGGCTTGTATCCATTCTGTAGCAACTGACAATGTTCGCTACTTTCTCTTTTAATAGTCCCTCAACTTTTAGCTTCTGCAACACAGCAAGTTCCTGACATCTCTTCTCCAATTCCTTTGAAGTCTTATCTTCCTACTCCTTAAATGCTGACACACAAGATCTTGTCTTCAACTCTCTTTTCCATATTTATCACTCACCCCTTCAGTGATTGTAGACATTACTAGTGTTCACTCCATCTGGTTCTCATCTTTTCCGGGCACCCAAACTGTACTTTCCAGGCCCCTTTCAGTGGGCAAGGAGATGTGACTACTTCTGGCCAATGGGCTGTGAGCATGAGTGACACTTCCAGCATGAAGCATTTAATTAACAGGGTACAACCCTCCACTTTCTTTGTTCCCCTTGCAGTCATGATTGGTAAGTTTTCATGTTCCGGTGGTGCAACTACAAGATGACAGAGGTTCTGAAAGCCTGGAATGATGAGTTGCCACATGAAAGACACTGGCCTGAAGTCACCCAACACAAAAACCTTGGCTTATGAAAACTTTCCTTGTGTTCAGGCACTGTGATTTGGGGATTACCCCACCATAACTAGCCTAGTTGAATGGTACAGTGACCTAATTGAGTGGTTCTCAAAACATTTGAGGCTTAAGACTCCTTTAACTCGTAAAAATTATTGAGGACCCTAGAGAGCTTTTGTTTATGAGGGTCATACCTATACTTACCTGTTTTGAAATTATAACTGAGAAATTTAAAATACTTATTTGCAAATGTTTTTAAAAATAATAAATCCATTATACATAAACACAAATATATATTTTATGGAAAACAGTATTTTAATTTCGTGAAATGAGTGGCATTGTTTCACATTTTTGTAATCTCTCATTTTGTAAATCTCTTTAATGCCTGGCTTAATAAAAGACAGATTCTCATGTTTGCTCTCGTATATTGTTTTGCTCAAAGTATATAGAGAAAATTAGGCCTTATACAGATATATAGTTAGAAAAGGAAGTATTTTAATAGGATTTTCAGATAATTGTGACTATTATTTTCAAAATGTCACCCAAAATAGACAGCAGCTTCTGAGATGTTAGGTGCAATGTGTAACCTGAAATCATATTAATGAATTTTACAGACTCTGCTACACTAAGTTTCATTGGTCTATCTTATGCCTTGAATGGATCTTTTTACCCATGCCTGATTTTATAACACACATTGGTCATTTGGAAAATAATGGCTTGCTCAGTTTTGTAGATCTCCTAAATGTGGACACATTTCATTGTATTATATCACCATCGATATCATAAGAGTTTTAAAAGTTTTGGGAAGCTATCAAGCTCACAGTGACATACACAAGTTTTCTAAAATTCTAATTTTTTCTTTGAAAGCTCAATTTTTACAACTACAAAATATACTGTTGGTTGTTTTCCTTGAAAAAATAGGCTAAGTTCATTTTTGAGGAACTGTCTGCCACATACTCAAATTTGAATAACCACAGTATGTCTGCCAGTCACTCTTGAAGATAAAAATTGTGTTCCATGAAAAAAATCTGCTAGTTCAGATTGTAACTCAATCAGACAAAGGCTCTGCCTCAAGAATGAGACTGTATTTCAATATACAGCAAGACAGGACATTTAAATTATACTCCAGCATTGCTTTCTTGGACTATTTCATTTCTACCCATTATGCTATTTGCATACTTGCCTCACTGCCTTTGTGAGCTCTCTGACTGTAGACCCCGTGTCCTTTTCTTCCTTGTATTCGCCACAGTGTTCAGTAGTCACTGTTACTGAATGAATAAATATCCTATCTTCCCAAATAGACTGTAAGGACATTGAAAACAGAAACTCTATGTTATTCTTCTTTGAATCGCCAGCACCTAAGACAGGGTCTTGGGCACAACAGAGTACAACTGTGGTTGTTTATGATAATCAAGTTTATTATGCATATTATATCAAGATGGCCGGTAACGATCTCAGCAATTATTATCATTTTTCTTTCAATACCTACTGTAGAGCGGTTTCATAAGTTAGGTTTGCAGATTGGCAGGAAGAAACCAAACACACACACACACACACACGAAAGAGAAATTAATGGAACAAGGTGGTCACACAGAGCAGGGTTGGATATAGCATGTTGGTGTGTGGTTTCCGCCTCCATGGGCTGTGTTGGCGACACTGAACTCTGCATAGGTAAATCAGAAGAAAGTCACTATCCAGTTATTGTCAGCTTTATATCACCATTCTGGAAAAATTATGCTCACAATCTATTTGCTTTCATTACAATGAATGTTTACAACCACTAGGATCTTCTAGTTCTAGAAACCAACAGTATCAACAAAGCCATCCTCAACCTGGGAGAAATGCAGAATCAGCGCCCATGTGTCACTGAAAAATCTTCATGTCTCCAGCTTCCCAAGGTCCCAGAAAACCCACCTCCCTTCAAGAAGTCAACAAAAAATATCTGCCTTTAGAATTAAACATGTAGGTGAGAAATGTATCTGTGATCATTTTTAGCTTGAAGGAGGAGGCTGGGATATAGTTTAAATTCCATGAACACCACGATAGGGAGAGTTGGCTCTTATCCACGTTCAGGACAGCAATTAACTAAAGAATCAAGTTTTTGTTAATATTGCTTTTGAGCCCACAAATGTCATCAGTTTTCCCTCTATTTTGAGAATCATAGACTTAAATATAGTCCAATTACAAGTGGCAAATTTTTCTTACACCTTAGTCAATTGAGTTACATATTTATACCTTTGTTATACTCAGAAGTGTCTTCAGGATGATTATGAAAGGCACATCAAACTATCCTTAAAAAAAAACTACCATGAGTTATCACATTACTCTACTTCCAGGAAGAATATATTCTGATATTGAATGCTTTTTTTTCTTTCTAAAAGACGAGTGTCACCTTTTGCATTCTTTTTTTTATAATACCCTTATTGAGATATATAATTCATATGCCATAAAATTCCCCCTTAGAAAGTGTATAATTCAGTGGGTTTTAGTATATTTACAGAATTTTGCATCATCACCACTAATTTTATGACATTTTTATCAATTCATAAAGAAAGTCTTCTATGCATTAGGAGTCACGCCCTACCCCCCTCCCTCCTCTAGACCCTGGCAACCACCGATCTACTTTCTGTCTCTATGGATTTGCCTATTTTGGATATTTCATATAAGAGTTTATACAATTTGTGGCCCTTTGTTCTGGCTTCTTTCACTTACCATAAGGTTTCCAAGGTTTATCCATGCTGTAGCATGTTTCAATCCTTCAGTTCTTTTTTATGGCCAAAAAATATTTGGTTGTAGAGAAAGACCACATTTTGTTTATCCATTCATCAGCTAATGGATATTTAGGTGTCTCCACTTTTTGACTATTACGAATAATGCGTCTATGGACATTGTGTACAAGTTTTTACATGGACACGTTTTTAATTCCTTTGGGATAGATCTATGAGTGGATCAAGGAACACTTTAAGGATTAACTTAGTGCAAAATGAGAATAAGTTCAAAGAATTTTCTTCACAGGTTTTTCAAGCCCCCAAGACTAAAGGGACATTAGGAAAGAACGTTAGTTCCTAAATAACAACAGAGAGAAAATCAGAATAATAGACAATAGAGAAATACTTACCTTTTCCTTGCTGTAATTTAAGTAAATTTTAATATTATACAATTTCTTGAAAACAAATTTAAAGACACTAAGAAAACAATTATAAATCTGTCTTGCTCTTTTTAGATATACATTTTTAGGTTCTTTTAGAATAGAAAATATTAGTGTTTAACAAGGAAACTTTTGGTTTATGATTTATGATTTCAATACTGTATCTACTGCGTTGTGCAGATACCCAAATTAAAGATTCTAAACTATATTTCAAAGATTCTAAGTCATCTAAAATGAAGAGCATTACAGAGCCTAAAGTAGTTTAAGAACAGAGATACAGGGACTTCCCTGGTGGCACAGTGGTTGGGAATCCGTCTGCCAGTGCGGGGGACGTGGGTTTGATCCCTGGTCCGCGAAGATCCCACATGCCATGGAGCAACTGGGCCCGTGCGCCACAACTACTGAGCCTGCGCTCTAGAGCCCGTGTGCCACAACTACTGAAGCCTGCACACCTAGAGCCTGTGCTCTGCAACAAGAGAAGCCACCTCAGTAAGAAGCCTGTGCACCGCAACAGAGTAGCCCCCGCTCACCACATCTAACGCAGCCAAAAAAAATTAATTAAAAAAAAAAAGAACAGAGATACAGAGATACACTACATAAAATTGGAGAAGGAGTTTCTTCTTGAAATAAAAGGCCAGCATCTTGAATGCTGGCAGACAACTTGCTACTTTCATCTGAGGATAAAAGAACTAATATCCTTTGAGAAAATTATGGTTAAAAATA